>NC_056739.1:594699743-594784218 GCF_019279795.1 Protopterus annectens
GTATTCAGGCCTACAGACTTGCATATTAAACCGATGCCTCCTTCTTTACTTAGGCCTAAATCTCGATCCATGCCTAAAAAAATTATGCCCAGGCCACATGCTCAGACCTCTAAGCCTAAAAAACAAACGATAAAGAATGGCTGAAGATCTAATAACTCTAATCAGGGGTAGCCACCCCCCCCCCTTCTAAGAGGCCTAGGACTGAAGTTGATTATGAATCTTCTAATCAGGATTCTGTTTTTTCTGATTCTTCTGATGATCTGGATTTTCCCTTATCTACTTGTGAAGATTCTGATGCAGAGGACTCCAATCCCTCTGCTTCCCCTCCTGATGATTTTTCTTGTGGGGAAACCTTACATATACTCTAAGGGAGCATTTCCACTGGGAAAGTCAGGATTTTTTGAATCAAAAAAGAGGCTTAGGGATTTCCTTCTCCTAACTCAGCATAGGCTTTTAGCTATTCCTCCTGTACTAGACATTGTTGATGATGCTTTTTCGGAATCTAGTTTGGCCTCTGATTCCCTACCTCCTGCTCCCAGAAAACCTGACAGATACTACAGGGTCCCTGAGTCCCACAAGTTCCTTTTTAAAAATCCTGTTGCAGATCCAGAGACTATTTCACAGGGGCCCAAGGGCATTAAGGCTTCTACTGTTAAAAATCCTTCTCCTGATAGACACTCCAGGGCGCTGGATAGATGGGGTAAGAAGGTTTTTCACTTCTGCAACCTTGGCCATTAGGGCTTTCAACTGCCAGTTTAATATATTAAACTATCAGCAGCATATTATTGGACTGCTTAAACAGAAAATTATGTTTATTCCTGACTGTGTGGAAAATAAAGAATTACAGGATATAATGCATTCTGCTGAACAAGTTGGAAAACATACTTTGCAATGTGATTTTGATTCATTAGAGTCTTCTTGCAGGGCTGCTGTTATTGAGTATGTGCTCAGAAGGCATGCTTGGCTTAAGGAGCAATCTTTGCCTGATCATGTTAAAGCTAAATTGTTGGATGCTCCTTTAAATCAGGACTGCCTGTTTGGCAACAAGGCTGAGGAAGTTCTTAAAACGATGGAAGATAAAGCTAAATCTATGCAAACTGTTAAAGATTCTTTACAAGTTCAGCCTCCTAGATTTAGTAGGTACTGGCCCTCTAAGAATTGGTCCTTTCCAGCCCCTTCCAGGTCTTCTCAAGCCAAACCCAGACACAGCAAAAACCCCAGGTTTCAGCCCCAAGGGGGACACAGAACTAAGCAGTAGGGGGCCTCCACTTCCAAATCTGGGAATAATAAGACTCCCCCCTATTGTAAACTGTCTCATTGACTTCCTTTTAAAATTTCCAAGCACTTATCAACTGACTGCCCCTTTGGGGGGAAAGATTGCTCTTCATGCAAAGAAATGGGAACTCATTACCCAGGACAAATGGGTTTTAAATATAGTGTCCCAGGGATACAGATTTCACTTCCACACTTTGCCAACACCAAGCGGGTGGCCGGACCTACCCCCAAATCAGTGGGCAGAGGCCCAAAAACAAGTACTTTCTCTCTTAAGCATGGGGGCTATTCAACTGGTACCAGAAGAGGAAAAGGGACAAGGTTTCTACTCGAGACTTTTCCTGGTACCCAGTAAAGACAATTCATGGCGTCCTATCCTGGACCTGTCTACTCTAAACACCTTTTTGGAGATTCCAAAATTCAGGATGCTGACTCTTCACCAATTACTTCCTATGCTAGGCAAAGATGCCTGGTTGGCAACACTAGATTTAAAAGAAGCATACCTGCACATCCCAATCAGGGAATCTTGGAGAAGATACCCATGCTTCAAAGCAGGCTACACACGCTGTCAGTTCTCTGCACTGCCCTTTGGCTTATCTACTCTGCCCAGGGTGTTCATAAAGTGCCTAGCTCCAGTTATTGCATTTTGCCGGCAAAGAAATATTCAAATATACCCATACCTGGACGATTGTCTAATTCAGGCAGAAAGCCAGGACACACTTTTGAATCATCTGGCCTTTGTACAAAGGGTTCTAACTTGTCTGGGGTACACCATAAACAAAAAGAAATCACACTTGGTACCCTGTCAACAAATTATATTCCTGGGAGCAACCTTGAATACAACTTCCCAGATGGCTTACCTCACACCAGAGAAACAAATTTATTTTACAACCTACTTCAAACAAGTGGCCACAGAAACCCTGCTATCTGCAAGACAAATACTGCAAGCCTTGGGGTTTGTGGCCTCCTGCATTCTTCTAATTCCATATGCAAGACTGCATATGAGTAAACTTCAGTGGTATCTAAAAAGCATATGGTGTCAACATTCTCAAGACCTAGAAACAATGATTCCTATCATACCTTGCCTACTCCTAGAGTTCCTTTGGTGGGCAGAAGCACGCCACCAAAACAAGGGACTACCTTTCACACCACCCCTACCACCCAAACCCTAACAACAGATGCATTAGACTATGCATGGGGGGCTCACCTGGCAGGGAAGTGCATTCAGGGCAAATGGAACCCAAGTCAAATGCACCTGCATATCAATCTAGAAGAAATGTTAGCTGTACAGAATGCTCTGACAGCCTTCAAGGACCACATTCTTCCAGGACAACTAATGGTAAAGACAGACAACACCACTGTTATGTGGTACATAAACAAGCAGGGGGGTACACATTATTTCCCCGTCTGCAGACTAGCCATGGCTTTGTGGAACACAGTCTTGAGCTACCAAGTGCACCTACAA
This sequence comes from Protopterus annectens, assembly GCF_019279795.1. NCBI lineage: Eukaryota > Metazoa > Chordata > Ceratodontiformes > Protopteridae > Protopterus > Protopterus annectens. The sequence continues at coordinate 594,702,481 of NC_056739.1, forward strand.
GCTCAATTCCTGCCAGGAAAATTAAATACACTGGCAGACGGATTAAGCAGAAACCTTATGGACCCACACGAGTGGAAACTGGAACCAAGGATTTTCAACATGTTGACAAGCAAATGGGAGAGCCCAGATATAGACCTGTTTGCCTCTCCCCAGAACTACCAATTGGACAAGAACTCCCCACAAACAAGCCTGGAAATTGGATGCTCTGTCCTTCAGCTGGAAAAACCTATCAGTCTATGCCTTCCTCCCTCTGCCTCTGCTGTCCAAAGTACTACTAAAAATCAAGCAGGACAAACCAAGGAAGATTTTGATTGCTCCAGTCTGGCCGCCCCGTGCAGTGTGTCATGGCTATCTCCATGGTACCTGCCTCAGACTCCTTCCCTGCTGTCTCAGCAGGAGAACCAGATTCTGCACCCTCAACTTCTAACACTGAACCTTGCAGCCTGGCTAATTAATCTCTCCTTTACCATCCCTCAGCAAACCTGTGATGGATATCATTTTAGAGGCAAGGAGGCCTAGTACTAGAAAATCTTATGCTGAAAAATGGAAAAGATTCTGTGCCTGGAACCAGTCTCAAGGAATGAGCACAACAGCACCCAATTTACCTCAGGTTTTACAATACTTAACTCAGATGCTTCACAAGGGCCTGTCTTTTTTTCCTCCATTAAAATCCATGCTTCAGCCATTTCAGCTCATTATAACAAAGAACCTCCCCTCTTCTCTCATCTACTGCTTAAGCAGTTTCTCAGAGGTGCCAAAAATTTTAGACCACCCAGGAGAGCTCCAACCCAGCCTGGGACCTTAACTTTGTCTTGGAGAAACTCACTCTACCTCCTTTTGAGCCAGCTGCTACTGCAGACTTAAAATTTCTTTATTGGAAAACAGGTTTCCATTTAGCAATCACTTCAGCTAGAAGGGTATCTGAATTACAGGCCCTTATGGCAGTGGAGCCTTTCATTATCTTTCATGCGGACAGGGTGTTCCTCAGAACCAATCCATCCTTCATGCCCAAGGTGGTATCCAGTGTGGCTCTTAATCAGTCCATTCATTTGCCAACCTTCTTTCCCAATCCATAGAATAAAGGGGAATGGATACTGCATTCCTTAGATGTGCACAGACAACTTATATTCTACTTGGACAGGACTAAACCTCAAAGGAAATCTGAACAAGTGCTGGTGGCATTTGCTGCAGGGTCAGAGGGGAAGGCTAATTCAAAGCAAACCATTTCTAAATGGATAAGCCATTGCATTCATTTCTGCTATAAGCACCATGGAAAACCTATCCCCACAGGGGTTCAGACCTCACTCCACCAGAGCTGCATCTACCTCTACAACCTTTCTCAGAGGCGTCCCTACCAGGGACATCCTAGAAGCTGCTACCTGGAGTTCTGTACATACTTTCACCAAGCATTATCATTTGCCAATTTTCTCTAAATCCAGAGATTGCTTTGCCAGTGCAGTCTTGCAGGGCCTTTTAGCTACCCCTAATGCTATCTAAATTCCTCCTCCCTACCATAGCTTTAGGAATCTACCCAAATGTAATGACTGTAACAGGTAACACAAGCACTCAGGTCACTCCAAGGCAAGTACAAATATGACTCCGTCATTGTCCATGCTGGTGTGAATGACCTGAGACGTACCTCCCTGGACTACATGAAAAGAGACATAGAGGAGCTCTCTGAGCATGTAGCCCAGGCTGGTATGACCCTGACCTTGAGTAGCATCTTACCCTCACCAAGAATGATGCCACAATATGAAGACAAGATGATCAATTTCAACAACTGGCTTAAGTATTGGTGTCATTCAAAGGGGATCCAATGCCTGTCAGCTTGGGATGATATGCACGACAAGCCACGATGCTTTGCTAGGGACGGCTTGCACCTGTCACCCCTGGGCTTTCGGATATTGGCAAAGGCTGTTGCTACCCCATAGTGCCTTTTTTAGGCAAGGCTCAAAAGACAAACCCACCTCCATAGGTATCACAAGGGATAAGAAACTAAGAGTAATGCTACTCAACGCTAGAAGTCTAAACCTCAAGATGCACACACTCGAAACTCTCCTTAGCATGGAGAACATCGATATCTGTGCAGTAACAGAAACCTGGTTCAGGACTCCCGAGAGCACCCCAGCACTACCAGGTTATACCTCATACCATGCTTTTCGGCCCCAAAACTTGGACCGAACCACAAAAGGAGGGGGAGTATCGATATTCATCAAAGATACCCACACCCTCTAGGTTGGTAGCAAAGCACGTAGCATCAGAGACTATCCATGTGCAACTAACAGTGGGTAAAACTGCCTTCCAGTTTATAGCCTGCTACAGACCACCCTCCCAAACCCAGGAACCCCACTCGGCCTTCCTGAGAACACTGGAAAATATGAAGGTCTCTCCGAACACCATTATATTGGGCGACTTCAACTACCCAAACATAGATTGGGAGCATTACTTTAGCTCCAACACCCTGGCACAAAGGTTCCTAGAATTCATAAACTCAAATGCTATGGAACAACTTGTTACCACTCCCACAAGAGGGGAAAACATACTGGACCTGATCATCACCAGCATGGGGACTCTGTGCTCCAGACCAGAAGTGTATCCCTCACTGGTAAGATCAGACCATAAACTGATCTCACTGGATATTCACATCCCGACCCCACCCCCTGCCCAGAAAACCACAGTGAAAAACTTCTCTAAAGCAAATTTCACACTCCTTAAAACCGAGGTGGAATCCTTCAAAGCCCCCGGGCCTGTGGAAAATACGGCCCAGACCGCAGAATCCTTTATAAATGCATTCTATGAACACCTTCAGGAATGCATGGATCATGCAATCCCAAATAAAACCAAGACCCAATCCTCCAAAGGCAGACGACCTGTCTGGTGGACCCCAGCCATAAACAAACTATACAATAGAAGGAGGAAGCTACTACATGATAGAGCAAAATCCCAAAAAGGGAAGGCATCTCTGATCAGTATTAGCAAAAAACTAAGGGCACTCATAAAATCGTCAAAGGCCAGCTTCGAGAGAAAAATTGCACAGGACACTAAAGATAATCGCAAGGCTTTCTTTAGTTATGTTAGGAACCTGGGTGGGAATTCCCAGATATGCTCAGAATTAGTCCAAAATGACAAAAAATACACTGATCCCACAGACATTGCCAACATCCTAGCTGACAGGTTCAGCGCAAACTTCTCCCACCAAAAGGGCAAATATCTATCCCAGCAGAGTGCTGCCCCCCCGACATCTCAGATGCTCAGGTGGGAGCCGCCCTCTCCAAAGCAAAAAACACAGCATCAATGGGACCAGACGGTGTCCCAGGCTGCATCCTACATGAACTCCAAGAAGAGCTAAACCCAGCTATAAAACTACTGTTCAATCTCAGCCTTACTATAGGATATGTACCTAAAGAGTGGCGTACAGCAACAGTGGTCCCTCTCCACAAAGGTGGTGCCTCAACGGACCCTGGAAACTATCGCCCCATAAGCCTGACTAGCTTGGTCTGCAAAGCTATGGAAAGGATCATCATGGACCTCATAAATAAAGATATTGGGGACCTACAGACACTGGATCCTACCCAGTTTGGCTTTGTTAAGGGCAGATCCTGCCTCTTAAACCTGGTTGACTTCTTTGAAACAGTCACCAAGGCCATTCATGAAGGGAAGGTGGTCCACACAGCCTATCTGGACCTCGCAAAAGCCTTCGATACAATTCCCCACTCAGGCATTATAGATAAGCTCACCAGCTTAAATATAAACCCCTATGTCACTAGATGGGTTGCAAACTGGCTCAAGGACAGAACCCACATGGTTAGAATTGCTGGAGGCATGTCAGACTCCAAACCAGTTACAAGTGGCGTCCCACAAGGCTCAGTCCTGGGACCTCTCTTGTTTGGTATATATTTCTCGGAGGTACAGGCCAACACGGAAGGACTGTTGCTGACCAAGTTCGCAGATGACTGCAAACTGGGCGCCATAATCGACTCTCCAGCCGACACAAGCATCCTCCAAAAGGGCCTCATAGAAACAGACAACTGGTGCCAGAGCCATGGCCTCAAGCTAAACGCCAAAAAGTGTATAGTCATCCCCTCTGGCAAAAACAAAGTGCCCACAAATTACCACATAGGTGTGGTAATCCATTAAGTACAGAAGAAGTCATTAGGGACCTGGGGACCCAAGTTGATAGCAATCTCTCATTTGACAACCACGTGGCCAAAGTGGTTAGAAAACCATTTTATATAGCCCACCTAATCATGAAGGGATTCACATCTAGATTAGGGGAGGTCATCGTGCCTCTTTACTCATCCCTCATCAGGCTCATAATCGAGTACAATGCCCCTTTTGGGATGTACCTTACCAAACACCTGCAGCAACTGGAAAGACCCCAAAAGTACCTCACCAAGAGGATCAAAGGGCTCAAACAGATGCCATATGCTGCCCGGTTAAAGAAACTCCAGCTCTACTCAGTGGCATACCGCCTGCTCAGAGGTGACCTGTGCCTGATGTATAAGGCCATGTCCAACCCGAATTAAGGGACATGCTGCACCTCAAAAATCCAAATCCCATCGAGCTACACGCTCGAGAGACTTGAACCTCAGCACTGAAATAAATAGGACATGCTGGAGGGACAGATTCATAACCCAGAGGCTCCCTTCACTATGGAATAAAATCCCAGTCCAGGTTAGGCAGAGTCCCTCATTGACTCTCTTCAAGAGGAATCTTGATGAGTGGATGGGAGATCATAGGTTTACCCCGGGTATCACTTCTGTGTCACTGTTAGACAGAGGCACAGTATACTAACCTCGAAAAAGGGCATAGCAAAATTAATTTAAAATGGGTGGCGAAAGCCAAACATACTCTGGCTAGGCTTATAAATGCCCTAGGGCAGATAGCCTAGTATGAACCTATGAAGTTGTGTACACTTGCCATAAATGTAGATGTTCGAGTGTATTAATTGTTGCAGTCCTGGTTACCCTCCCTCCAGCCCCCTAATTTCTTTTGGCTATACCTCTGCTTTCCTTTACTATGCGTAAAAGCCTTTTTGGTGTATTTGCTTTTTTGTTGGAGGTATATCTTTGTACTTTTATATTTAATTGCTTCCCATTAGGGGGGCACCTGACATCTGGGGCAAGAAAAACTGATGTAATGGCGTCGGCTGCATGTTTTATATTCCTGATGACCTGATGTCATGGAAGAAGGGACAGCAACCGACGCAGGACACAAGACTTTGTTAATCAGGCCGACTGAGGGCTACCTGCAAGCAGATAACCCCAAATGTAATGACTGCAACAGTGAAGACACTCGAACATCTACATATATGGTAAGTGTACACAACTGTACTTTTTCCTTCTCTGGACCAACTAATCTCCCTTCACATCTTGTTTTGAGATTTATTGTTTCATTAAATGTCAGAGCAGTCTGAGTGTTATCTTCTGTGTTAAATGAACACCATATTTAATGTAACATGCCAAACTTTGATTTTTGTAGCATGTTGTGACCCTATCTTTTTAATTTTTGGTCTCCTCACACAACCACACAAACACCCAGTGTTTATCTTTGAGGTGTGGTCTGATCTGTATTTTTTTCTACTCTGTTATTTCTAAGATTTCTTTTTAGCTATTGGGAAATAAATTATGTGCTTCCCTTTCTTAGGCACAAGTGGATATTTAAGCATTATATTTACCATCAGTAACTTAACTCCTGAAGAAGGGCTCGTGCAAGTTCAAAACCTCGAGTAATTGCAAAACCTGTGTTGGTCCAATAAAAGGTATTGCATTGTGCCTGTGTTCCAGCGTCTTTGTATTTTCTGTTATTGGACCAACACAGCATTTCTTTTTCTTTCTTTTTTTTTTTTATAACCTCTTCTGACTGACTCTTCTAGTTATCATGCAGTATTTTATATACCCTACTAATTATCCATTTTTAGCAGCAGTTTCTGTTCTGCAGTCAACTAAAAACGCTACAAGAGCTAATCTTCCCCTTAGCGTTTCCCTATCCCTTTCTCTTTGCATGTACTCTGATATCTGTTCTTGGGAAAGAAGACAATCTGTAACCTGCACTGCACAACTTTGGTGGTAAAAAAGTCTTCCCTACCTTCCACAGCCCCAAATTATTTTGAGCAAACACATCAGCCAATTAAAAAATATTCACTGTGTTCCTAGTTTTTAATATACTGTCTGATATTTGCAGTTTAGCTTGAAAAAAGAAGTGGCACAACTCTGGGGGTCTCAGTCCTCAAACACCACAAAACCTCTTATTATATTTGACATTTCAGTGGGATTGCCCTGATGAATATTAAACCACCAGTGTTGCCACATTATGAAAACCCATTCCCTTTTGTCCAGCATGTTCACTGAGACTTCCATTTCACACATCTTTAATATTTTGTGAAGTTCCCCAATATCTTTGTGGATCCTAACATTTCTATTGTTTTAGTTACGGCTTTCATAGCCACAACTAAGACAGCATACAGCAGTTGGAATTTATTTCTGGCCTAGTTTCTGCACAGTTTAGGTCCCAACAGAAAGAGATCTGGATCCTATCATATCCCGTCTGTAGTTTCCCTTCAGCCTGAAGCTGTCACATATTTCTGCTTACCAGAAAACAGTGATTTAACACCTTGCCAACTAAAAATATTTGTACAGATGCAGCCTTGTCACCCAAACCAGGAGTATCAATACTAGAGGCCTAGACTCTACTTGAGTCTGAAATCCTAATATTTAGTCCAGATACCCCCAAATCATTACCATGGGGTCTAGTAGGGAATTCACAATCACCATATAAGAAAATGAAATGAACATTGTCGTAGATGACAACATGTGTAGCCTCCAACCACATGTGCACCAAAATAGCTATCCAACCAGTTCCATCCAGTTCACCCAATTTGTTGCCCAAGTAGTGACAAACCTATAAAAAACTGAATAGCTGCCTACTTAGTAACACCAAACTTACCACTGTGTCTTGTCAGGGTAATAGTTTATCTACTAACTGGTGCCAAAACTTTAATCTTCAATGATGATACCTTCTAAAACACTGTCAGTCAGTCTGACCTTTTCTGATGGTTTGGGATCCTTTGTATACTGTCTTCTTTTAGAGCAACTGCTGCAACACAACTAAAGCATCTTGAATATGATATTTGGGAGTCTGGTATTAAAGTGAAATCGGGTACCTGGCAAGATCCTGTAGAGTAGCCATGTGAAATTATCTTAATTACTCTCTTGATTGTAGTAATAGTCTCCCAAATAACTATACAATAGTGTAAACTGCTACCCAGGAGTATAACAAAAGGCAATGAAGAGTAGATTAGTCAGTGATCACCATTATTTTCTGTGCTAGAATTTCTGCTCTCCTCCAGAAGCAAAACTGGATGGGGATTGCTTTAATTTGTAAGTTTTTTATTTTTTTTTGTGGGGGGGGGGGGGGTTCTGGTAAAAGGGTTTGGATAACTAGTAACAAATCTGTGTCGACAGACCTAGTCTTTCTTCTTCCAAGTTTCCTAAAATGTCAGTAGTTGGCTTTCCAACCACACACACACTGCAGATGTTGCAGCATCCAATAAATAGGCTTTCACACCTTTAGGGTATGTTTCAGTTCAAAACTGTATGCTAACAGCACCTAGAGATTTATACCATTGAAGATGCAACCACTGGATCATAGCACACTCTCAAATACATGTACCCTCATCTTATATGTGGTATGAGTGTAACATTTTCCAATTTATTCCTGGCATGTTCCTAAAGCAGTTGAATTTACTGCATGTAGTTCAAAAATGAACTTTAATATCTGGCTGTATCGCATGTAATTTAGTAATCTTGCAACCAAATTACTGGGCATGAACACTTTCTTGCACTCCTACCTAGAAGCTTACACTCCATATCAAATGACATTGAAACCAGGAGAATTGCCCTTTCTTGAGAGGAAGAGAAAAGAGAAAACTATAGCTGGGTCTGCCTTCTGACTACTGTCAGCAAAGGACATGTATATTGTTGGAGGCTTTTTTGGCGAAGAAGCATTTGTCTGAATATTTGCAGTTAGCCTAAAAAACATCTTTAAAGGTGTCCAGAAGTGGTGGCACTCAGTGTATTACATCCCATAGTTGACAATCTTCCAAGAAGTAAAATCATCATAAGGTGGACCAGAAGACTAGCAATGCCCTACTGATCAAAATATCGTTCAGGTATAGTTTAAATCTGATATGTATGAAAGTCCTCCTCTTCTTCATTGCATGGATTAGGATGGTTTCTTTCCATTTCCTCTTTCCCTTCAAAGACTTCTGCATATAGTGGCAAAGGTTTCCATGTATCAAATTTAATACTAGATTGACATTGATCTGGCCATAGGTGCCGGAACCATGGAGAGAGGGGGAGGGGACCCCCCCCCCCCACATACTTTTACAGCTGCAAGACTTGTTTTTCTTTTGCGTGCGTCACACGCTAAAGTGAATTTTAAAACACAAAAGAGCACGGAAAATGTGTTTCCTGAAGCCTTCTGTCAGACTCAGTCACCCACGTTACGAAGTGCTCCATTTTCCTCTCACTGGGGACTAGGAGCCAAGTCTTCCTCTTTGTCTACTGTATTTTATAAGGTTTGGGAGGTGTACATTGTAAAATTCATGTGGTACACTAGAAGAAAACTTTGTACATTATTATTCTAATGGTCAGCAGGACAAAGGGGGATACTCTATGTACAAGCATTGCACTTAGTATAAGGCTGGTTGGTTAGGATAGGTATACTTGCCAGTGAATATAATACAGATTATAACGTTTTTATGTCCACCGAGTTTGGGCTTGGTTTATTAAAGTTGTGTTAGGAAGTTCACTTAATATGAAGGCGAACAATTTGCTATTTCAGATGCCTGAATTAAAAATGCAGCTGCAGTACATAATAAGTAATGTCATGATTTTTAGAATTTTGTGGGTAAGATAGAGAAGAGCTGTGCGAAAACATTTGAAAACAGGCTGCTAAATATTGACTAACTGAAAGTGAGATAGAGGCAGTCCAGAAACATGATGATAGATAAATAACAAAGATATGCTGCAGTTGTGCTTTCTTTGGTCTGGTTAACATTTTGATTGCAATTGTGTACGCGTTTATTCATTTATTGTCAAAGAAACGCCTGATATTGAAATGAGTTTTTACAATAAAAAATTTCCTATTTCATTTAAATGATTACACAATTCATTGAGTGATCTAGGCGGAGCGGGGGGGGGGGGTTATTTCCAACGCAGAGAAATTTGCTGAGCCATACTGTAACTGTAAATCCCTATCAATAAACTGTGAAAACTCAACCAGAAATAAAGAATGAAAGCATCCACAGAAATCCACCAATGATTTTATTATATAGTTAACTGTAAATCCCTAATATCTCCATGTTCTAGAAGTAAACCTTGTTTACACTGTAGTAGTTATAAGGATTGAGATGTTTGCTCTTCCATCATTTTGTACATTGACTTGAACTTTAGGTTTTAATTCAATCCTGTGTTGCAAATCTTGCAAGCTAAGTAGAAACGACTGCTTCCGTCTGTGCATTTTTGTAATGAAGAACCATGCCCCACCCCTTCCCGGTGTACTTTTTGGCTTTGTCTCTGCCGGGTCTGCCCCACATCCTGCATACATATACAGTGCCATGGGTAATGCAGTATTAGAGTCAGTACCTCTTATATGTCATGTTTTTTTTTCAGCTTAGTTCAGAGAGGGATAGGGAAAGAGGGTCATGCATGTTCCTTCACACCCCCAGCTATCTTAAAGGGAGAGTGTCAAGATTTTCTCCAGCTCTCATTGTTTTGATTAAGCTGGTAGGTCATGTGATCCCATTGTTTACATTTAGGCAGCTTTTAGGCTGAGGGCTCAGGTTTCAGTACCTTGGGGGAAGGGTAATTTAACACTTCAGGAAATGCTAACAGTTTCCTCTGTGTGCTCTTTTATTTACAGCCCCATTGTGATTGGAAAGCCTTATCACTTTACTCTGAAATGTAGAGAAGAAGTTCTTATATGAACTACAGTTTTTTTTTTTCCATATTTCACTTTGTAGGCAGATGCAAATGTGAGTTTTTATAAAATGTTTTCTGCAACACAGTTGCTTGGTAGTTTGGATGTATATCTAATGGGAAAAGATGTACTGGATGTTTACTGTTCATTGATGAGCTTTTTACATAATGTCCCCTTCAGTTTATTGCTGTGCAGAGTCCTACTGCTGTTTGTTATATGAGAAAAGGGCTCCATGATTATGTCCTTAGATGAGCAGCACAGGATGCATTACTGCTGTTGGAGGAGGAATAATCAGAATATGACAAAAAAGAAACATTGTTACATTATAAGCACTCAACAGCTAAGTCAGATTTCAGTAGTAGGCATGTGGAAAAGACAGACTATTGTTCCACATTGCTAAAAAATATCCTTAGTCCTGATGTACAAACAGTGTTTCAGGGAGGTCATCTGTAAAACCTGTTCAGCTTGGGTACCAACCAGAAAGAAAGAAAGCCCACGTTTGTTCTGAATTAGTACTTAATGGTACCACTCACACTGAGCCTGTTGACTTAGCCAACCTGCTAGCTGAAAGGTTCAGCGCAAACTTCACCTCCCCCTGTCGCCCACCCAAAGGCCCAGTAGATATCCCCAATACTTGTCCCACACATCACATCTCTGTAGATCAAGTGTTAAAGGCCCTATCCAAGGCAAATAACACAGTTTCCATGGGACCTGACAGTATCCCAGGTTGTATTCTGCACCATCTCCAGCAAGGACTAGCTTTGGCATTGAGCACCCTATTCAACCACAGTCTAATTACAGGCATCATTCCAGTAAAGTGGAGAACTGCCATTGTCATCCCCTTGCACAAAGGTGGTACCACTGCTGACCCGGGAAATTATCACCCCATTAGCTTCACAAGTCTGATGTGTAAAGCCATGGAGCGTAATATTATGGATCTCATAAACAAGGGCATAGGCAATCTCCAAACACTTGACCCCACCAATTTGGATACGTCAGGGGTAGATTTTGCCTTTTGAACTTGGTTGGCTTCTTTAAGACCGTCACCAAGGCCCTGGATTGAGGGATAGTCGATGCATACAGCTTACCTTGACTTGGCCAAGACCTTTGACACAATCCCCCACTCGGGCATAGGTTCATTGGTGTGTACTAGGCTAATGGCCCTGGAGCCTTTACAAGCCTAGCCCACAGGACTACCCTGGCATTGTGCCACCTGACCTTAGTTCCCAGTGCCTCTGTTGAGTAAAGCCACTGGAGTGATCCTGGGGTGAATTTTCTATTTCCCCATCCACTCATCAAGTTTTCTCTTGAAGAGGGCCAGTGAGGTGCTCTGCTTGACATGTATGGGAAGTCTATTTCATAGCATGGGCAGTCTCTGGGTTATGAACCTGTCCATCCAGCATGTTTTGTTGATTGTGGCAATGAGGTTGAGGTCTCTGGAGCGTGTGGTGTGGAGGGACTGGGATTTCTTTAGATGTAGCATTTCTAACAGAGCTGGGTCAGACATGGCTTTGTAAGTCAAGCAGAGATCGCCTCTAAGTAGGCAATATGAGACCGAGAATAGTTGGAGTTTTTTAAGTCTGTCCATATAGGACAAATGTTTAAGGCCTAGGATCCTCTTTGTGAAGTACTTTTGCTGCCTCTCCAGTTGTTGCAGGTGTTTAGTGAGGTACATGCCAAATAGGACATGATGCAGCATGGAAAAGCTAACACAACTTGGTGTTAATCCATATCTTGTCAGATGGGCGGACAACTGGCTCACCAATAGGACCCACAAGGTCAAAATAGGCACCACAACCTCTGACAGCACACCTGTCACTAGTGGTGCTCCCCAGAAATCTGTCCTGGGAACCCTACTGTTTGGCATCTACATCTCAGAGGTCCAGGCAAAGACAAAGGGCCTGTGGCTGACCAAGTTTGTGGATGATTGTAAGTTGGGTGCTGTCATTGACTCCCCAAATGATGTTAACATACTGCAAGAGGGTCTCACAGCTACAAATAACTGGTGGCAAAGTCATGGCCTTAAGTTAAACGCAAAAAAATGTATTGTCCTACCATTCAGCAAAAACATGGCCCCTACTGTTTACCACATCAACGGCAACCCCCTAAGCACACAACCTGTGGTGAGAAACCTGGGTACTCAGGTTGACAACAATCTCACATTCGACCATCATGTGGCAGCAGTGGTCAGAAAAATCTTTTACTTGGTTCATCTCATAAGTAAAGGGATTACATCCAGAAAAAAATAGGTTATTACCACTCTCTACGCCTCCCTCATTAGGCATATAATTGAGTATAACATCCCATTTGGTATGTACCTCTCCAAACACTTGTACCAACTGGAAAGGCCACAGAAGTACCTCACAAAGAGAATCCATGGCCTCCAACACCTGTCCTATGCAGACAGGCTCAAATCACAGTCACTGTACTCTGTATCATACAGATTGCTCAGAGGTGATCTGTGTCTCACCTACAAGGCAATATCAGACCCTGCCCTACTAGAGATGCTCCATATCCGTAAGTCTAACTCTTCATGCATTACCCACTCAATAGGCCTAAATCTAATATACAACATCAACAAAACCTGCCGGAAAGACAGGTTTATCTCCCAGAGGCTGCCCCATTTCTGGAATAGACTTCCCATACATGTCAGAGTACCTCACTGACCCTCTTCAAGCGCAACCTTGATGAGTGGATGGGAAACCACAAATTTGTCCCAGGGGTTCCACCTTTGTCCCTCATTTATAGGGGAGACATGTGCTGACTGTTTTCATTTTTGGGGATAAACTCTTGGCTAGGCTTGTAAGGGCCCTAGGGCCATTATCATAGTAATCTCATCCTAATACTTTAGGTGAATTTAGTTCACAACTGCAAAATCTGAACTCTCCTAAAGCTGTTTTAATATACATATGCACAGTTTTTTTTTCATTTCTGATTTGTTTATGCAACTCACCACATTGCATAACAAATCATGTGCAACTTAAAACCTCACTGTGCCATCACTACAAAGTTTCAGAGAGTGGATGAATGCCTTCCTTCTAACAAACACCATACCCAAAATAATCACGGTTTGCAATAGACTTATAGAAGGCTGTTTTACATTCCTGAACCATGTGTCATTGAAAAGCAAAATACCAAACATAAACAATGGACACCTACAAGCTGTTAAAAAACGATATCAAATAAATAAAATAAATGTGAAATAATAATCTGGCAAATAAAAACAAAGAAAGAACAGTAATGTGCCTTGCCAGTCCTCCTGTACCCCATGTAGGGACTGTTCCACCCACAGTCCTACTACTTGAATAAGCCTACTCCGAACTTGCACAGCTGTGTACCAAGTGAATTACAGAGTTTATAGCAATAAGTACTGATTTGCTTGTCCTAAAAGCTATGCAGTCTCGGAAGGGGAATGTTAAAATAGTGTGAGGTAAGAGTAGTCTTTTGCCTCTATGTTAATGTTCTTTATGATTGGCTATTTGTACTGCTCAAGTGTTAACTCCTTGGCATACTTTGTCTTTATGAATAACTCCTCTGTTACTCAAGTGATTCTATAATGGTTATCTTAGGTGTTGTGGGTGGCTGCCCCCCAAAAATCCCTCTAATATAAATATCCTCCAGGGTATTTGTGGGGAGAGGAACCGAGTTATGAGAGCCTACTCTGCGGCCTGTGCCCTTTGTTGCTACTAGTAACCACTGCTGTTATTATTTCTGTTTTACAGTTGTGTTAGTTTTCAGGTACTGATTGTCATGTATGAATGTGAGATTTGTTTCAGAGAAGCAAACAAACTCCTCATGTAGGACAGTGTGGATAAAATGAGAACACTGTTTGGTCAGGTGATTGCAAGAGATAGCTGACATAGGCTACATGGACTTTGGTCATGTAGCTAACAGTACCATATTAACATATAGCCAACGAATTTGGGAGCTGAGAATGATTCGAATGATGATGTCCTAATAAACTGGCAGCGCTATCAGGCCTAAATAAAATAACTTCAATCCAAAGAGAATGAAAATGGGTGTTAGCACTGCACTTACAATTAGCTTATTATGAGAGTTCAGTCTCATGTTAACAAAAATTCATAGGTATTTAGTAGACTAACTGCCACCAGGACCTTTATAAGCCTAGTCATAGGTTCATAGGTAGGTACTAGGCTATTGGCCCTAGGGCCCATACAAACCTAGCCAAAAAATGTACCCTGGTTTTCGCCACCCAAGAAAATTATTTTCCTGTGCCCCTGTCGAGCAGAGCCACAGAAGTGATCCCATGGGTGAATTTCCCATTTCCCATCCAATCATCAAGAGTTTTCTTGAAGAGTGCTAATGAGGAGCTCTGTTTGACGTAGATAGGTAGTCAGTTCCAGAGTATGGGAAGTCTCTGGGACAGGACTCTATCCCTCCAGCATGTTCTGTTTATTGTGGTGACAAGGTTTAGATCCCTAGAGCATGTAGCTCGGAGGGATTGGGATTTCTTTAAGTAGAGCATGTCCAACAGCTCTGCGTTTGACATAGCGTTGTATGTTAGGCAGAGATCACCCCTGAGTAGGCGATATGCGATGGAGTAAAGCTGTAGTTTTTTAAGACGGTCTGCGTAAGGCATCTGTTTGAGGCCAGTAATCCTCTTTGTGAGGTATTTCTGTGGTCTTTCCAGTTGTTGTAGATGTCTTGTGAGGTACATACCAAAAGGGGAGTTGTACTCTATAATGGGTCTAATGAGTGATGAGTAGAGGGGAACAATGACCTCTTTTTTTTATGGATGAGAATCCTTTTGTGATGAGATGAGCCACGTAGAAGGATTTCCTGACCACTGTGGCACTGTGATTATCAAAGGAGAGACTACTGTCCACCTGTGTCCCAAGGTCTCTTTATCACATTTTCGGCATTAAGTAGACTACCAGCTATGTGGTAGTTCATGGGTACAGAGTTTTTACCAAAGGGGATGAAAATACACTTTTTGGCATTGAGCTTCAGGCCATGGCTTTGACACCAGGTATCTGTCTCAGTGAGGCTGTAACCCAAGCCAGTTGTTCCCTATGTATCATGGGCATTTATTTGGACAGGTATGTTAGTTGGGAAGTTTCTAGAGGTTATGTGGAGGATATGTTAGTTTGAACATTACTGACTGTCTCTATATATCAGAGATATGGGGCCATACCCTATTTACTACCAACTTGCAGTGATATATAATCAAGTACTGGTCCATTCCTATGTTAACATCAATGACTGTATAGAGAGATTCTGCTGTATTTCTTTAGATGATCCTATGATCTTCAAGTGGAATGAAGCACAGACAGAGCAGGCATTAAGCATAATGGTGGAACATGGAAATCTGTATATGTAGAAATCATGGTCACAGTCAAAGAGAACTGGTACAACAGACCCAGTGCACAAAGTTATGAGTGCTGGTGGTAATAATGGGGCAGATACAATGACACTGGAAAATACTTAATGTTTTACTCAAACTAAAGTTAAGCTGGGACTAACATATTTTAACTAAACAAAAATCCCAAGTATATTTGTTTCATGATGATCCCATGAATGCAAATTCTCTAGTGGACAAGTCTGGCAAAACATATTTGAAAGGAGTAATAGCCTGGCATCAAGTGTAATGTGGGACTCTGAAATGCTACCCAGTAGTATATCACCAAAAACAGTGAAGTACGTTCTGCATAATATGCAGTATGAACAAGAATACTGGTCATGTTGAGCCTCCCCCACTAAAAAAAAAGATATGAAGTAACTGAGATTTGGTTTATTATATTATTTACTACCAATACACAATGATAAACACATATGCAGGCAAAAATGTCCAACAAAGTGAGCACCATTAGCATAATTCTCATTACTGTACTTAGATAGAAGGCTATCTGCTAAATTGCCACAACCCCTCTCCTCAGCATGTAGTATAGACAGTACCCCACTTCAAAATGAATAAGTTGTTAGGGACCTTGTATCATTGGCTGATACTTTCCTCTCAATCATCATATGACAGTGGTTTTCAGAAAAGCATTTTACATAGCACAGCTAATTGCTAGTGGAATACTGTCTAGATCTAAAGATGCCATTGTTTCCTTATATTCAGCATCGATTGACCAACTGTTAAGTACAATACCCCCATCAGGATGTACCTCAGACATATCAGACAACTATAAAGTCCATAGATGTTCCTAAGTTAGATGATCATGGGCTTTAAGCTTTTGAGTTAACAAGAACTGTGAAATAACGTATGACCTAACCTTTGACAAAATTGTGTCCATTGTCATAAGAATGTCCTACATGGCACAGCATATAAACAAAGGTACTACATCTAGATCTGGGGGTGTCATTGTTCCCCTTCACTCAGCCCTCATTAGACCACTCATTGAGTATAATGCCCACTTTGGCAAGTATCTGTCCAGATGGATGCAACAACTGAGACACCCACAGATATATCTTACTAAAAGTATGCAAGGCCTAAACAACATATCCTACATGGACCACCTGAAAGCCTTGGCATTATAGCTGGTATCCTACAGATTACTAAGTGGTGACCTATTTCTGGCATACAAGGCATCCTCTGACCTAATACTGATAGATTTACTGCACATCAGAAAATCAAATGGCATCACAAATACTTGGTCTAGGAATCTAAACCTCTCCTGCAGCATCAACAGAATGGTTTGGAAGCACATGTATATCTCACAAAGGATACCGCTGCTCTCGAACAGTCTCCTCATCAACATAAATCAAAGTCCATCCCTGTCTCTTTTCAAGTGCAACTTAGATCTATGGATGGCATGTCTCTGCAGTGTTTCTTCTTATCAGTTTATGATCTTTGTTACAAATATTTTTGTTTATTTGCCTCTCTTTGGTATGGTCCCATTTGACAACAGTAGCCCCTTTCTGCATCGTACTTTTGTTTGATGATGTTTCTTATGTGAATGACTTGCTAATTTAATGACAGGGAAATGTAAAAGTGCATTCACCATTGAAGACAGACTAAACACTGCCATAAGCATCCTAATTCTGATACAAGCAATGAGTCATTAATGAGCTTTTGTTCTGGATCCACTGTGCATGTTCGAAAGCCGAAGTACTCGAACATTATTTTTGCAAGACGAAAATAACAAAAACTAAAATACTGAACCATGCATTTTTCCCAGGAAAAATAAACAGTTGCCCAAAACTTCATGAAAATACACAGTAGTATCTGAAACCCACCTGCACCCTACCCCCCCCCCCGGAAGGATTCACCAATCGTGGTCTGAAAATAAATACAATAAAATTCATTACAGTATCCTTTGGGAAGTCATCTACCCCAAGGAACTATTGAATTAACAATACACCCCTAAGAGTTGACCCACTTGTTGGATATGGGAACTTATGTGGACAGTAACCTAACATATGACCAGCATGTGTCTGTTCTAAGTAAGTCCTTCTGTACTGCACAACTTATAAACAAGGGGAGTGTGTACAGATCTACGGATGTCATTGTTCCCCTTTACTCAGCCCCATTAGGCAAGTCATTGAATATAATACACCCTTTGGCATGTACGTCTCCAGTCATGTGCAACAACTGGAATGGTTACAGAGATACCTTACTAAAAGTATACAAGGTCTAAACAATATGTTCTATGTGGACTGACTCAAACCTTGTCACTGTACTCAGTATCCTACAGACTGCTAACAGTTGACTGTGTCTGGCATCCAAGTCATTCTCCAACCCATTACTGATGGATTTAATGCATATCAGCAAGTCAAATGGCATCAGAAATAATTGGTCTGATGATATAAATCTCTTCTGCAACATCAGCAGAATGGTTTGGAAGGAGAGGTATATTTTCCAGATGATACTGTTGCTATGGAACAGGCTTCACAATCACAAATCATTCCTGTCCATTTTCAAGTGGAACTTAGATTCCGGGATGGGAAACTGAAAGTTTTTCAAAATATTTATTTATCGACCATGGGATGGGTAAGGGCAATCTATGACAAATGGGATAGTTTACTTCAAGCACAAAAAGGGAAATTGGCCGCAATGTCAGCTAGCCTAGTACTTGCCTATAAACCTATGAACATAAAAGGACTCACTAAGGAAGGTGAGTCCTTCTCAAGTATACTGTGGGAAATGTAGAAACGAGTGTCACTGGTATAATGTGAAAAGTTATGGAAAGGCTTGTTATTATGGAGATGACAACTATGAAACTTATGTAGAAAGATGGAGATGTGACTTTCTTCCTCTAGGTATGATCCACACAAAGTGATGAGCACCAGTATGATGGCACTTTTAATATGATGTATCAACATTATGTAATTAATATGGTTGCACATAACATGTTTTCAAAATACTGAACATAAAGTTAATAATAGTATGCTTCCCTTTAAGACAAATATGTAAACTTTTTGGTATTATTTGAGAGAGACTGTCAAAGAGAGTGCTGTACAAAAGAGTGGCCTATGGCCTTGGTTGTCAGCAAAACTGGATTTTTGATATAGGGAGAGTTTGTGCCTGGAACTGTCATTTTGTGAAATATACTGTAACGAATAAGAAACAAGCTGAGAGAAAATGAAGTTGCCTGGAGATTTTGTATTCAAAAGGAAGGTTGGAGAAACCACCTTCAAACTTTAGCAGAACTAGTATGACAGATTGTAGAACTTTTGTTTTCTTATCATTGCCAAAGAGTCAGCATTATTTTTTCCTGTTTAATAAAAATCTGATTTTTTTTATGGACAAGTTGCCTCTGCTATTTTATTTGATACAACAAACATAAGAAAGTACCTTTGTCAATCAGTAATTTGCAAATCATTTTTTTTTGCTTTCCACAAGAAACATTTCATTGCAAATATACCATTTTTTGTATAAATCACAATGTAACAGTGATCCGTTGTCAGTAGCTTAATATAAATCAGAGTATAAAACCAGAATAACTACACATTTTCAGAACAAATTAACCATTGACAGCATTAACTAGAGACACTTATTCAATAGGTAAATTGAGATAAAACTAGAGATGCTTATTTCATAGGAACAATGAGATATGACTTTCAATTATAAATAAAAACAGCACCAGAGGTTCTGCAACAGACTTACTAGGTCATTGGTTAAGCCTGATGTTGCATTAACCTGACATATCCAGTGCTATAATCCACGTCCATCCATCTAACCAGTTACTTCTTCTCTAAAGCTTACTACCACAGGATCTATTTAATAGTCATGATTTCTCTATCTCTAGGATTATCAGTGTTAGTTTCAAATTTTAATAACTCTCAAATTAACTGAGAGAACTCCCTACATGGTGGAAGGCCCCTACCCTTCAAAACCTAGTAATCACTTTCTTCCCTACCAACATCATCAGCTGGCTTCCATTTCACCGACAGCCTACAATGATGAATTTCAACATACTAATCTTAAACCATACATAAGCACACTTAGAACGCCAATAACTAACTATTTCCAGCACTTAAAAACTACTTACTATCCCTCTTAACATAAACAGGACAATATACAACCAAACTAGGTGGGGGGCTACCCCTCCCCCCAATTATATAATCAAACTCCAGGATCACACTACACTGGGGAAAAGGGCATATACCTTTCAGTACTCTACACACTGCCGCTACTGCTGGAAACATACAAAACATTTGCCAAATTACTTTATATACTTCCCATTTTATTTATTTATTTATTTATTATTTATTGACAGTTGTTAACCGGGTTAGTCCAACTGTGATTGTGGCCAATTTGCAGTGCAGACCCAAGGAGAAAAGCTCTAATGATACATTTCTAATACAAAGTATAATACTACACAAAAATATTGAGGTGAGAAGCAGTTATATAGAGCAAAAGTTTTATATTTGTTGAGTACATACATAAAAGTTAAAGCTCCAAGTATGGAGAAGGGAAAAAAAATGAAAATATGAAACATGTATTTTTATTGTGAGATAATGCAATAGGCTGAGAGAAAAACAAAGTTTTATATATATATATATATATATATATATATATATATATATATATATATATATATATATAAACCACGAAAATGGATGAATGGTGCTAGCGAAAACCAATAAGCAACTTCTTATACAGGTGAGTAAAAGGACTACATTGCCCAACTGGCCGTCACTACTCATTAGTAAACCTGTATCTTTACACTTCAGACAACAACCCTATGCCATGCGCTTGGAAACGCCGCTGGCGCACGGCCAGTTGGGCAAAATAGTCCTTTACTCACCTGTATAATTATCTTTGGATATATAAGGGGAAGAGAGGGATTTTTGTTTTATCTGAAGAAGTTGAAGACGAAAACGTTTTTTGTATGTGCTCAGCGTTAAAGTGTTGTTGTTGTAAATAAACTGCTGTGAGTGTATCCACCGTGATTCATGGTGCTTTCTTTAGCTTATATATATATATATATATATATATATATATAGAGAGAGAGAGAGAGAGAGCTGCTATATGTGTGGAGTTATGCAAATACTTTATGTGAGCTGTGTAGGGGGACTAAGTAGATTTCTCAATAAGGGCAAGTGTAGGGGGGAGGGGACTAAGTGCGGTCATTGCGAGGGCAGGTCCTGGAATTGAGAAAACACGTTTTTAGTTCATTTTTAAAGTGGGAGGTGTGTGAAATTGAACGTAAATCAAGGGGAAGTCTGTTCCAGGCATGGGCGACTGAGTGTTTATAGAGTAGTTTACCTACATACTTTGCAGGATGGTAAATATCAAGTAATTGATTAGAAGTGCGGAGAGTGCGGGATGGAGTGTAGATAGAGACTAAGGAGGAGAGAGATGGACAGAAGGAGGGTTTATAAAGGATAGAGTGAAGCATGTGAAATTGATAAAGTAGCAGTAGTTGGGGAAGTTCAAGCCATTGGAGATTGTTTAAAGCAATGCAGTGGTGTGAGTTGTATGGGGAGTTAGTAATGAATCTGGCTATTTTATGGTATGTTTGTTGAAGTTTAAGAGTGGTGGCCTGAATGTTGGTAATTACTGATACAGCATATAGAAGGGTAGGGAGAAGGAGGGCTTGTGCCAGAGTAAGTCTAGCATCAGGAGTCAGGAATTTTTTGTTTCGATAAAGCAGGCCTAATTTCTGTTGAGTTCTTTTTATACATTGGTGTATGTGTTGGTTAAACTTTAGTTCATCATCGATGATGACCTCTAGGAGTTTTGTGTGGTTATCAAGTTGGATAGTCGTATTATTAGAAGATGTAATAACAAAGGAGGTTTTATGGTGGGAATGAGAATGGGGAACGAAAAGTAGGAGTTTAGTCTTTTTGGGATTAAGGATCAGTATGTTGTGATAAAGCCATTGTTCTGTGGAGAATAGGGCTTGTTGGGTTAGGGAGTGTAGTTCGGAAATGTTATCAGAGATGGAGATAAGTGTGGAGTCGTCAGCATACTGAATGAGTGACGATTCTTTACAAGAGGTGAAAAGATCATTGGTGAAGATGTTAAACAAAAGGGGCCCTAAGATGGAGCCTTGAGGAACACCAGTAGAGATGGGAAGAAAGAGGGCGGAGGCTGAGAGCCATTTGACAGATTGTTCCCTGGCAGATAGGTAACTATTGTACCAAGCAAGTGAGGAGGGGGATAGTTGTAGGCTAGCAAGTTTGGATAATAGTAGAGGATGAGAGACAGTATTGAAAGCTTTGGAGCGATCTAGGAAGAGACAGGAAATGAGTTTATTGTTGTCTAGGGCCATAAAAATGTAAATGGAAAAACTATTAATAGAAAGACTACAACGCTACTTTCTACATGACTATCGGAATTCTAACAGTCAGCACTATAAGTCACAGTAATTCTTTTTATCACAAGTAACTCACAGGTGAAGAAAAATCCACAGCAAGTCTATGTCTTCACTGTCAGTGAAACGGGAGTTAGTCAGATGAGTTTTAGTTCAAATGAAATTTAGGTCACTTGGGTGTCCGTCAAATGGGTGTCAGTCAAATGGGCTTTATGAGCTTTAGGTATATATATGTATATATATATATATATATATATATATATATATATATATATATATTAGATAGATATAGATATGTATGTGTGTGTGTGTGTGTATATATATATATATATATATATATATATATATATATATATATTAGATATAGATGTGTGTGTGTGTGTGTGTGTGTGTGTATATATATATATATATATATATATATATATATATATATATATATATATATATATAGGTTCATAGGTAGGTAGTAGGCTATTGGCCCAAGGGCCTACGTAAGCCTAGCCAGCAAGGTTCCATAACTTACACCGCCCAAGAAAGTTATTTTCCTGTGCCACTGTCCAGCAGAGACACAGAAGTGATCCCTGGGGTGTATTTCCTATTTCCCATCCACTCATCAAGATTTTTCTTGAAGAGTGCTAATGAAGAACTTTGCTTGACATAGATGGGTAGCTTATTCCATAGTATAGGAAGTCTCTTGGACAGGAATCTGTCCCTCCAGCATGTCCTGTTTATTGTGGTGACAAGGTTTAGGTCCCTAGAGCATGTAGCTCGGAGGGATTGGGATTTCTTTAGGTGTAGCATGTCCAACAGTTCTGGGTTTGACATAGCTTTATATGTTAGGCAGAGATCACCTCAGAGTAGGCGATATGCTACGGAGTAAAGCTGGAGATGTTAAGTTGTCAATCTCGCCTTCATTCTTGCTTGATGGGTTCGGAGCCGATCCTCGGCTCCGACTCGGCACTTGCTAAGCTCGAGAGTCACTTTTACCAGCTCGAGGCAGCCCCATATCCCATGATGCAAGGCGGTAAGTACCCAGATCTCGTTTGCCGCTTCGCTGATGAGGTCCTCCTTTTACCAGCTCCTGGTAAGTGATTTGTTACTCTACTATTTTAGCCCCTTTTTTCAAAAAAACCTTTAATTGTTAGTTTTAACTTAGTGTTAATCCCTTTCTGACAGAAATTTTCTCTGTCTCCTCTTAATTTTTAGTCAGACTTTCTCACATCCCATCCCCCCCCTGTTAGGGTGTGTGTGTGTGTTTGTTAGTTATACCTTTTGGTATATTTAATTTAATTTCTTTGACTGGTGTGTGTGTCTGTGTGTTTTACACCATGTCTAAAGAAAGGGTCTCAGGCTTTAAGAAGTGTGACTCGTGCTGTCAGAAAATGTCTCTGACAGACGGTCACACTTCTTGCCTGTACTGTCTGGGGCCTCTTCACCTGCAGGACTCCTGTGCTATATGTCATTCTTTCAGCCAGAGAGTCCTGCAGGAAAGAAGAAATAAACTGATTTTGAGGGGCCTTCTTAAGCCGGAGGGCTCTCCGGCTAAGTCGGCTCCATCCAAGACTTCTAAGTCTTCCAAGGCCCAGGCTTCTGTGTCCCAGCCTGCGGCCTCGGCTCCGACTCATTCAGAGTCGAGATCGGCTCCGCTGGAGCCGATTCTGGTTAACTAACCTTCGCACCGATGGCTATCGGTGCCGATTCTGGTTCGACCACCGGTGTCGGCTCGATCGGTTCCAACCACCATGTGGCTCAGGCATCGGTGTCGGCTCCGATCGGCTCCGACACCGTTACTTTTGTGGCTGTATCGGCTCCGGCTGGAGCCGATGCATCAAAACTACCTGTCTGCTCCGATAAGTTGTCGGCTCCGACAGGTTCAGTAGTTTCATCGGTTCCGATGGCTCCTTTGAGGAAGAGGTCTAGGTCTCCTTCCTTGGAGCCGATACTTTCGGCTCCGGCTTCGCCTCTCCTCTCGGAACGGAGCCATCGGAGCCGATCTTCAAGGTCATCCAGGCTTTCTGACCATGATTTAGAGAGAGTGGTCAGTAGATTACTTAAGTCACAGGCATTGGCCCAAATGTTACATAGTCCGTCTCAGCAGACGACTATTGGTCCACACCCCATTGCAGTTCCTCCTTCAACTCTACCCCAGAGATTGGAGTTGGAGTCTTCGGGAATGGTTACTGCTGCGGCTGAGGGACAGATACCCCCTTCTGTTCCTTCAGCCTCTACTCTTATCTCCTCTTCGAGACCTTCCTTAGAGGGATTCGGTGGCCGGGCTTCCCTGGTCTCCTCCGAGGGGGTGAGTGGCATCGGACCCTTGTCCGAGCCCGCTCTTCCCCTTGGAGCCTCGGCCTTGGTGAGCTCGGCTCCGACATCTGCCTTGGAGACTTCCCTTTCGGTGGGCCCTGGAGTTCCTAGCTCTTCGGAACGGGTTCTCTCGGACCTTCCTGGGAGGGGAGCATTCGAGGTGATGAAGAGTGTGCTGGCCACGGGTATCAGCCAGCAGTCTGTTCCCTTAGCTCCTCCCTCTATAGTGCCTGTTGACATCTCTGCCACTTCTCTTGCTACAGGACCCAGAGATCCTCCGCCTCAGGTTTCCCCATTGGGAATATCCCCCTCTTCCGAGGATTCTCCTGATGTGTCGGGAGATCCTCCTAGGAAGAGGACCTGTAAGAGGAAACATGTAGACTCCCCCGAGTCTATCACTTCAGATACTGACTTAGATGAGTCAGAGGGATCCCCAAGATCCCCCTCTGAGGATGTCTCCTTCTCAGACATCCTAGAACTCCTTAGACAGAGGGGAAACTGGCCCACCAATAATCCCTCTGAGGATGAGTCAGTATACCTGGAGGCGTTTGGATCTCGGCCCTCCACCTCCTGGGTGTCTCCGCCTTTTGACCCCCTTATGCAGGTTATTGCCCGAAAGGCATGGGCTGCTCCTGACTCTGTAGAGCCAGTCCCTAGGAGGCCTTCAAAATTTATTACTGCCCCGTGTGACAAGCAATTCCTCACTAAGGGTGTCCCCGCTGATGCCATGGTGGTGGCTGCTGCCACCAAGAAGGAACTTGCAGATCCTTCCGTACCTATCCATCCTCCTAATAAGGACTCTAGGACCATGGAATAGGTATGGTAAGCGGATGTTTTCCTCAGCGACCTTTGCTATGCGTTCGCTGAACTACCTATGTTACTTCACCAGACTCCAAAGGGATATCCTTAAGGAGCTAGGTGATGTTGTGCAGGATCCTACAGCTGCAGGGGCTCAAGAAAAAATTGCTTTGCAGCTAGGAACCCTTAACTCCATTGCAAACTCCTCCATGCGGCTAATATCATATGCTGCTGATGGAGCGAGTAGGGCCGCAGGTACAGGTGTGGCTCTTAGACGCCAAGCCTGGATGCGGCTATGTGACTTTGCAGATCCCTTTAAGGCATCCTTCACAAACTCTCCCTTTGATGGGTCAGCTTTGTTTGGCCCTCAAGTGAAGGAAACATTGACCAGGTGTGAGCAGGACGGCAAGACTCTTTCTGCCGTAGGAGTCCGTTTTTCCACCCCTTCTAGACTTTACCCCAAAGGACAGAAGGGTGGCAAAATGTGGTTCCGCAAATCTCAAGGAGTCACGCCGGATTCACGTGGTCAGTTTACCCCTAGAGGCAGAGGGGGTAACAACAACAGACGCCGCTCTAGAGGCAGAGGGGGTCCAAAAAACCAGGGAAACAGAGAGTCTCTCTCTGACCAGCCCTTTCAGCATCCCTGAGATGTTGCCCGGCTGTCCCTCCTTGGAGGCAGTCGGGGGAAGATTATCACTGTATGGGTACAGTCGATCATATCCGAGGGTTACATAATTCCTTTCGAGGAAAGTCCTTTCTACCCCTCAAATTCCCTTCCAGATGTACCACCCGGTCTAAGGGAAATTGCAGAGTTAGAAGTCTCAAAACTACTGCAAAAAAGAGCCATTCAGACAGTTACAACAGACCATTCAGAGCCCGGAATCTACTCAAGGTTCTTTTTGGTCCCCAAAAAGACGGGAGACTGGAGACCAATATTGGATCTCAGCAGACTCAACAAGTCTGTGAGGAAGACAAGATTCCGAATGGTCACTCTTCAGTCAATTCTGCCCTTCTTACAGAAGGACAACTGGATGTGCTCAATAGATCTTCAGGATGCGTACTATCACATAAAAATTCACAGACGCTCCAGGAGATTTCTCCGCTTTCGGCTGGGGTCCAGTCATTTCCAGTTCAGAGCCCTGCCCTTTGGCCTCACTACAGCCGCCAGAGTGTTCACCAAATGCATGGCAGTGGTCACGGCTCACCTGAGACGTCAAGGATTCCAGGTGTTTCCGTATCTCGACGACCGGATCCTTTCAGCCTCCACCAGGCATCAGCTTGTTCAAGCCAGGGATTACACAATAAAGCTTTGTACTCTTTTGGGCATCTCGATCAACTTCGAAAAGTCATCCTTATCGCCCTGCCAGTCTATTACTTTCATAGGCGCAAACTTAAACACTGTTCGGATGTCAGCTACCCTTACAGATCAAAGAGTTTCAGACATTCAAAGTCATGTCAGGATCATTCTAGCCAACAAGAAAGTACAGGCCAGAATGGTTCTAAAAGTATTAGGCCTCATGGCTGCGGCCATTACTCTTCTTCCCCTGGCTCGCTTCTACATGCGCCTTTTTCAGTGGATGTTGTTCACTCAGTGGTCGTACCAACAACTTCCAATGCGTCACCAGATTCTGGTGACACAGACTTGCAAAGATCATCTTGCTTGGTGGATCACATCTCCCCAGGTTCACCAAGGCAGACACTTTGTACCCCCATCCCCGGTAGCCACTGTCACCACGGATGCCTCCCTGATCGGGTGGGGGGGTCATTATCAGGGCAGGATGGTTCATGGGACGTGGCAGCCGTTCGAGTACCATCTGCACATAAATGTCCTAGAGATGAGAGCAGTGCTTTTAACGTTGCAAGCCCTCAATGACTTTCTTCCCGTAGGGACAATTGCAGTCCACACAGACAACATGTCTGTAGTTTGGTATATCAACAAACAGGGCGGAACCAAGTCCTACCCCTTGTGTCGAGAAGCCAGACTATGGCAATGGGCAATCTCCTCTCATCGGTTTCTGGTAGCAACGCATATCCCTGGGAAAACCAACATTGTAGCGGACAGATTGAGCAGAGCTATTCTCATGCCTCACGAGTGGTCTCTCAAGCAATCTATAGTGGAAGAGATTTTTCTGAAATGGGGTCGCCCATGTTGCGATCTTTTTGCTACTCCCCAAAACAGCAAATGCCCAGACTTCTTCTCTCTTCCCTCTACCAGGCCATCCCCCCAGAGACGCTCTGACCCAGGATTGGCCCCAGGGACTTCTTTATGCCTTTCCTCCATTTCCTCTGATCCCTCAAGTTATCCAGAAAGCAACCTTTTTGAGAGCCAAAATGATTCTCATTGCTCCTTACTGGCCTCGACAAGTTTGGTTCCCGTTCCTCCATCGTCACCTTTTGGTGCAGCCGTGGCATCTGGACCCAGTGCCAGATCTTCTGATCCACCAATGCGGTCAGCTGCACCGGTCAATCCCTTCTCTCAACCTCACAGCATGGTTGCTCCACTTCCTTCCTTAGCCAGGCTTCCTTTGATCTCTAACCCTGTTAGAGACATCATAGTAGCCTCTTTAAAATCCTCTACCAGGAGGATTTATGCAAGCAAATGGAAACGTTTCTCTTATTGGGCTAAAGCCAAGAATATTGATCCTTTCACTGCCCCTGTTCAGGCAGTTCTGGACTTCTTAGCAGAGATTTTTCATGCAGGCTCCTCTTCTTCCACAGTCAGAGTTCAATTGGCTGCTATCTCGAACTTTCATGTCGGGATTGCAGATCACAATATTATGTCCCATAGGCTTTGTAGAGCCTTCTTGAAAGGAATTTTCCTGCTAAAGCCTCCAATCAGGAATCCTCCTCCTCAATGGGATCTAAATTTAGTGCTGACATCCTTGATTCTTCCCGAGCCAGCTGTTTCTTGCTCCCTAAAATTTCTTTCTTGGAAAACTTTATTCCTAGTAGCTATTACATCGGCCAGGAGGGTGTCTGAACTTCAGGCTCTATCGGTTCGACCCCCCTATTTGGTTTTTCACAAAGACAGAGTATCATTGAGAACTAATCCGACCTTTTTGCCTAAGGTCGCCTCAAAGACCAATTTGAATCAATCCATTGATCTCCCTGTATTTTTCCCAAACTATTCGGACAGAGCCGAACAAAAACTACATTATCTTGATGTCCATCGCCAACTCAGATATTATTTGGACAGAACAAAAAAATTTAGGAAATCTGATCAGCTTTTTGTTTCCTATGCGGATAACAAGAAGGGACTTCCTGTCTCTAAAGTGACCTTGTCTAGATGGCTTTCTTCGGTCATCTCTGAAATTTATCTGCTCAGGGAAAAACAGCTGTGCTCAAAACCTAAAGCACATTCAACTAGGAGCTTAGCTACTTCTACAGCCTTTCAAGCTAGACTTCCTTTAGACACTATTTGTGCAGCGGCCACTTGGGCCACTCCTCATACTTTTGTTTCCCATTACAAATTGGATTTGGCCTCCAGGGATAGAGCCATTTTTGGCTCTACAGTCCTCAAGAGTCTGTTCCATTGAGCCACCCAGGATAGAGGTGCTAGGGACGCGGTCCCATCAAGCAAGAATGAAGGCGAGATTGACAACTTAACATTAAGAAGTTATGTACCTACCATAACGTTCCATGTTAGTTGTCTTCTCTCGCCTTCTTTCTTGCGACCCTCCCTCCTTCCCCCAGGCCTGGACAGACCCTTTTTTCTGTAAGAAGCTATTACGCTGAAGACCATTCAGTCCTGGTCTTCTCTCATCTTCTAGGCTTTCTTTCTTCCTTGTGAAGTGTTTTATGCTTGGTGCTACTGCCCTTTGTTATCAAACGAGATCTGGGTACTTACCGCCTTGCATCATGGGATATGGGGCTGCCTCGAGCTGGTAAAAGTGACTCTCGAGCTTAGCAAGTGCCGAGTCGGAGCCGAGGATCGGCTCCGAACCCATCAAGCAAGAAAGAAGGCGAGAGAAGACAACTAACATGGAACGTTATGGTAGGTACATAACTTCTTATTTTTTTGCGAACTTCATTAGCCAGAGGCCTTCTGTGTTAACCTGTACTTCAGAGAAGTAGATACCAAACAGGAGAGGTCCCAGGATGGAACCCTGGTACTCCACTTGTCACTGCTTTGAGGTCAGAATTGGAATCTGCAACATTTACAGCGTGGGTTCTGTCAGTGAGCCAGTTGGCAACCCATCTTGTGACATAGGTATTTATACCTAGTTTAGTGAGTTTAGCTATAATTCCAGAATGGGGGATGGTGTTGAAAGCCTTGGCGAGGTCAAGATAGGCTGTGTCAACCACCTTACCCTCATCCACTGCTTTGGTGACTGTCTCAAAGAAGTCGATCAGGTTCAGGAGGCAAGATTTGCCTTTCACAAACCCGAACTGGGTGGGATCCAGAGTTTGGAGGATACCAATATCTTTGTTTATGAGTTCCATGATGATACATTCCATGGCCTTGCAGACCAGGCTCATCAGGCTAATAGGTCGATAGTTCCCAGGATCAGTGGTGGCGATATATATATATATATATATATATATATATATATATATATATATATATATATATATATAATATATGGGTCTACTTGATATGGCCGACATTTTAGAATGTCGAAAACCATATGGTTGATCTTACCTTCATGCTGGAAGAAGGGGGGCTACACCCCCCTCTACTCCCCAGAACCTAAATATAGCAACTCCGATATCGCACTACAGTGCGGAAAATGCAGTGTATTCACACATGCATCATATATGTATTTCATTAATCACGTAA
The DNA here is from genome assembly GCF_019279795.1 of Protopterus annectens. NCBI lineage: Eukaryota > Metazoa > Chordata > Ceratodontiformes > Protopteridae > Protopterus > Protopterus annectens. The sequence continues at coordinate 594,732,073 of NC_056739.1, forward strand.
TCTGTATAAAAAGTCCTACAAAATGTCTGGCCATCAAAGGACCACAGAGCCTAAAACAAATATCATCTTCCAGAGCAAAATAATCAACCGTAGCACAGTCAACAAATATAACTAATGAAAATAGGGTAAAAACTTGAGAAAATGACAAGTATACACTGAAGTAACTGCTCTCTCAAAAGTGCAGCAAAATTGGCAACCTGTAAGAAATAAAATAAAGCGTTACATGCAACACACTGTACATTAAATATTTCATTTGGACTTATTCCTCCAGCAGTTACATCTAGTAGAAAAGGTGGCATCAGTAATTTTTACAGCTTAAATAAGTCCCCAAACATGAAAGCATACACTTACCCATAATGTACAGTTGTGTGTTGTCAGTATCTTATGTAAAATCCGCATTCTGCAGTTGATTGGACCTCCAGATGACCTTCACTAAGCATGCCTACTACCTGACCAACAAAGCATTGCCATCATTTCTTGCATGTGCTACACTAGGACCATTGCTCCAATGTACATTTTCTATACAGCCTGCTGAGTCTTACTTACAAGCCCACTGTCAATAGCCACAAAGCAAACAGTGTAAATAATAACAATTCCAACCTTTCACTATGACTGTGAGTCCTGAACTTAGCTGAATGCTGCAGAAACTGACAAACATTCATTACCTCCTAAAAAAAACATGCAGTAAACACACCTCCAACCAATTAAAAAAAAAAAAAGAAAGAAAGAAAAGAAATGTGGGCATTATTTCCCTAAAGAAAACCACCCAGGCAATGCCTAAAATCATTACTTTATGAGTCCAATGGTGTGCAAAACAATCACTTTAAATGCTAAAGAACAGTCCTAAGTTTTGATTAAATTTGTGCAAATAGGTTCCTGTACAACACAAATCCAACCTATTAGCACATCATTACAGCTTGCAATACCATCAATGGTATTTACAGGACAGTTATTTGGTTTCTCTGAGGGAACATTCACAACTGAGTCTCTTTGAAAGCACTGGATACCATCATCAACCCTCCTACATCTTGAAGTCTTACTGCTAAGTATATGTTGTATTTCTTGAAACCAAACAATAGATCTGAAGTAGGCAGACTTCATTTGTCTGCAACCTGTGGGTATCGGATCCGACCTCGGATCCGAGCCGGCATTTCAAAAGCTTAGGCTCCGAGCTCCTAGCTCCTCCCTCTTACCCATAACCCCTTGCCAAGCCCTGACTGACCTCAGATTTTGTTTGCCGCTTTCAAGTTGCGACGGATTCTTGAGCTCCTGGCGAGATTTAGTGCAGATAAGTGTTTCTGACTAAAAAATTTCAAAAATCTTTGTTTAGTTAATTCAGTTAGTTAGTGTTGATTGTGTTAGGCTTTCCTCTCTCTTTATTTTAAACTTTCTCGGGTTTTTGCGTAGTTTGTGTGTGTGTGTTTGTTTTAGGCCTATTAGGGCTTATCATGTCCGAAGCCCACAAGGCTGTTTTCTCTAAGTGTACTGAGTGTGGCCATAAGCTGTCCCCAGCGGATGGCCACACTCGGTGCGTTAAATGCTTGGGGGTTGATCACCTGTCATCTGGTTGTACCATTTGTGCAGGGTTCAACCCCCGAGCTTTGAGGGAGCTGAGGTCGAAGCTGGTGCTGGCGGGACTTCTCCCTCCAGATACCGCCGGCTTCTGCCCTTCTGCTCAGCAAGCTGTTGCTGTGGGCTCTCCTCCTCCGGCTGGGACTCAACCTCCCTCTAAGATGCGGAGGAGAGAGTCTTCTAGGGAGAGGGAGAAGAAGGAGACACAGGAGAGGCACCACAAACGGAGAGCTGAGACCTCCAGTTCGCTCCTCCATCTGCTGGCCTCCCTGTGCCTTCTAGCTTTCCTCCTCCTCGGCTCCACTCCCCTCGGTTCTCTCCTGGGCCCAAGGAGGAGGAGGCTAGCCCTTCAGGAGGTCCCAAGGCTCTCTAGGTCCGCTTTGGCCTCCACCAGATCCACTTTTTCCATGAGCGAAGCAGATATGGACCGGATGATGAGGAAATTCATCCAGGCCCAAATGCAAATGGGAGTGCTCCTAGCCCCCATCCGGGAGGGGCTTCGACCCTTTTTTCGCCCCTTTGGCTCCTTCTCCGACCCATACCACGGGTTTGGAGCTCTCGGCGCCGGGCAGAGTTGGATCCGGGGGTGGGTCGGATTCGATAGGTCGGCGCACCTCGGATCCGTCCCATCCCTTGAGTGCTTGGTGCGGACCCGACCTCTCGGAGCCGAGGACCGAGCCTCGGATCTGAGGGAGCTGGTGTGTCTTCGGCTCCATCCAGGTCGGAGCACACCGGTCTCTCGGATCCGACGGTTTCGGCTCTGGTTCCGATCCGTGCGTCGGATCCGAGTGGGGGTCGGCTCTCGGGGTTTAGAGAAGCTGGCTCCCCCTCGGCCTTCGACGTAGTGGAAAGGGCACTGTTGAGGACGTCCGGACCCCCGGTCCCTGCCACGGCTCCGTCCCGCACTCCCTTGCAGTTGGGCCAGGCTCCCACCAGCCGGTCCCAGGGACAGCCCGCCTCGATGTCCCAAGTGGTTCCCTTGGAACATCCAACGGCTGAAGAGTACTCCTCGGACAGCCCCCCCGATGAGGTACCTCGGAAGCGTAAGTGCAAAAGGAGGCACATGGACTCCCCCGAGTCCTTTACCGAAGATACAGACTTGGATGAAGGGGAAGGCTCCCCAAGATCACCCCTTGAAGACGTCTCATTTGGAGACATTATGGAAATGTTAAGGATCGGGGGGGGGTGGTCTGCCCCCAAGGCTTCCTCAGACGAGTCTGTGTTCTTGGAGGCATTCGAGGCGGGCCCATCTACCTCTTGGGTGTCCCCTCCCGCCGACCCTCTGGTGGACCTTATATCCATCAGAGCGTGGAAGGATCCGGACACCGTTGAGCCTGTACCCAAGAGTCCTGATCGTATTCTTTCCCCTCCAGCGGACCGCACTCACTGGAGCAAGGGCCCCCCAGTAGATGCCATGATGATGGCTGCAGCCACTAAGAGGGAATTGGCCCAGGAGAGTCCCTCTATGCATCCTCCGGCAAGGAGTCCCGCCGATGGATCGCATTGGGAAGCGAGTTTTCAGTTCAGCAACCTTCTCTTTGAGAGCGCTGAACTACATGGCACATGTCATCAGGATGCAGCGGGATCTGATTAAAGAATACGCTGCATCTCCCCCAGAGTCCATGTCGGCTGAGGATAAGCAGGTTTACTCCACCCGAATGGCCACTCTTAGAGCGGTATCTAACACATCTATGCAGCTACTTTCTCATGCTACCGAGGGAGCCGCTAGAGCCAGCGGAGCAGGCCTAGTCATGAGGCGACAGGCCTGGCTCCGCCACTGTGATTTCACAGAGCCCTTCAAGGCGACTTTCGCGAATGCCCCCTTTGATGGTTCTGCCTTGTTTGGCAAGACTGTTCGCGAAACACTGGTCCAGAGCGAAAAGGACGGGAAGACGCTGTCTGCCGTCGGAGTCCGCTTCTCAGCTCCCCAGAGGTCCTTCTCGAAGAACCAAAAGGGACAGAAGAAGATGTGGTTCCGAAATCGCAGCAGTCCCAACCTGCTCCGGATAACCAGTCCTCCCGTGGCAGAGGAGGACAGGAGGTCACCGTCCTAGAGGCAGGGGGCTCCTAGAAACTTTGGGTCCAGAGAACCTTTCTCTGAGAGACCCACGCAGCAGCCCTGAAGGGTTGCCCGGCTGTCCGTCTCTGGAGGCAGTCGGGGCGCCGAGGCACCTAACTTCTTGGGAGTCCATCACATCAGACCGTTGGGTGCTTCGCGTCATATCCAGAGGTTATACGATTCCCCTGTACAAAGTTCCCAGATCTCGCAGCCTACCAGATGTTCCACCCGACCAAAGGGAGGCAGCAGCTATCGAAATCAGACAGCTGCTAGAAAAGAGCTATCCAGTGCGCCCCAACAGATCAAACCGGGTCAGGGTTTTACTCCAGGTTCTTTTTGGTGCCAAAGAAAACGGGGGACTTAAGACCAATCTTAGATCTTTCCCAGCTGAACCTGTCAGTAACCAAGCAAAAGTTCCGGATGGTCACCCTTCACTCTATACTCCCCCTCTTGAGGGAGAACGACTGGATGTGCTCCATCGACCTCAAGGACGCGTACTACCACATTCGCATGGACAAACGGTCCAGGAGGTTTCTTCACTTCCGGCTGGGAGCCAGTCATTATCAGTTCAGGGTCCTCCCCTTTGGTCTCACCTCAGCCCCCAGGGTGTTCACCAAGGTTCTAGCGGTGGTAGCGGCCCACCTGAGGCTCCAGGGATTACAGGTCTTTCCGTACCTGGACGACTGGCTCCTGACGGCATCATCACGGCATCTTCTGTGCTCAGCCAGGGACTACTTTCTTCAACTAGCCCCAAGGCTGGGCATCACTGTCAACTGGGAGAAATCTTTTCTGCACCCCACACAAGCTATAGATTTCATAGGAGGAAGGCTAAACACCAGGTCAATGAGAGCCTTCCTCACTCCAGACAGAATTGCCAACCTGAAGTGTCATGTAGCAGCGGTCCTGCAACCATCTCCGACGGCAGCTTCGGTCCTGAGGGCCCTAGGTTCTATGGCGGCAGCTATACCGCTTCTCTTTCATGCTCGCTTACGCATGCGGGTTCTTCAATGGACCCTTCAGGTTCAGTGGTCCCCTCTCTGTTCTTCTCTCAGCACTCCGATAGCGGTCAGCAAAGCGTGCAAGGATTCCCTTCTTTGGTGGCTTCTTTCTCCGGAGCCCCTGACAGGGAAACCTTTTTGTGCTGCATTTCCCCGAGCCACAGTGACCACGGACGCTTCTTGCCTCGGGTGGGGCATTCTGCGGAAAAGATTGTCCAAGGCACGTGGAACCCCACAGAGACGTCGTTGCATATAAATGTCCTGGAAATGAGGGCGGTGCTCCTAGCATTGCAAGCACTTCACCACGTTCTTCCTTCAGGGACTATTGCGATTCAGACAGACAACATGTCGGTAGTCTGGTACATCAACAAACAGGGAGGAACCAGGTCTTATCCCCTTTGTCGAGAGGCCATGAGAGTCTGGGAATGGGCAATTTCCACCAAACGCTTTCTGGTAGCAACGCACATTCCGGGAGAATCCAACATCCTTGCGGACAAACTCAGTCGCACCATTCTTTCTCCTCACGAGTGGTCTCTCAATCCTCAGGTAGCGAAGAAGATTTTTGCCGCTTGGGGGCAACCCTGTTGCGATCTTTTTGCCTCTCCTCAAACGCCAAATGTGACAATTTCTTCGCTCTGCTTCCCCACCAGGGAATTCGAGATGCGCTGGTGCATGCTTGGCCTCCCGGTCTCCTTTATGCCTACCCTCCACTACCTCTGATGCAGAGGCTTCTGCAGAAAGCCAACAGTTTGGGGACCAGAATGATTCTCATTGCCCCGTTCTGGCCTCGTCAACCCTGGTTCCCCTTTGTATGGTCTCACAAAATCAATCCGCCCTGGATTCTGGATCCGATTCCGGATCTCATCTCCCACCCTCTGGGAATTGCGGTTCCCAATCTACGCACCCTGAAATTGACAGCTTGGCTGCTCCAGTTCCATCCTTGATTAGGACTCCCGGTATCTCATCACCGGTCAAGGCCATTTTAGTGGCAGCTCATAAACCTTCCACCAGGCAGATTTATCGGAGTAAATGGAAGAGATTCTCTATTTGGGCGGTTCAGAGAACTTTGGATCCTTTCTCAGCACCTATGTCTGCAGTGCTGGGTTTTTTAACAGACCTCTTTCATCAAGGGGCAAGTTCTTCCACGATTAAGGTACAATTGGCAGCCATCTTGCATTATCACATTGGTCATGAGGCAACTCCCCTCATGACGGCGAAATTGTGCAAAACTTTTCTCAAAGGCATTTTTTTGTTGAGGCCTCCAGTCAAGGAGATTGTACCACCTTGGGACTTATCGTTAGTTCTGCAAGCCCTTACTGCTCCTCCCTTCGAGCCTGCAACTTCTACAGATCTAAAGTACCTTTCCTGGAAGACTGCCTTCTTAGTAGCTATCACTTCAGCCAGAAGAGTGTCTGAGCTTCAGGCTCTATGCGTCAAGCCGCCTTACCTTTCCTTCTTTCCAGATAGGGTGTGCCTCAGGACCAATCCATCTTTTCTACCTAAGGTCTCTTCAGAATCTAATATTAACCAATCAATCAATTTACCTGTGTTTTTTCCCAAGTACTCAAACAAAGGAGAATACAAATTGCATTCCTTGGATGTTCATAGACAATTACGATTTTATATTCACAGAACAGCTGGTCACAGGAAATCAGACCAGCTGTTCGTCTCCTTTACAAATTTGCTTTGACTAAAGCTGTGTCTAAAGTCACACTATCTAGGTGGATCGCTAATTGTATTCTGCAGGCTTATGACACTTCAGGTAGACCTGCTCCTCAGAGGGTTACGGCTCATTCTACTAGGGCAGTCTCCACGCCAGCCGCCTTTAAGTCCCGTGTATCATTGGATGATATCTCATAGCAGCTACTTGGCCTCGCCTCATACTTTTATTTCTCATTATAAAGTGGATGTTGTTTCCAGGGGAAGAGCATCCTTTGGCTCAGCGGTGCTCTGGAACATCCTTCCATGACGGCCGCCCAAGATTCAGGTAGCTGGGGACTCTGTCCCACAGGTTGCAGACAAATGAAGTCTGCCTACTTCAGATTTAGAAGTTATGTACTCACCATAACGTTCCATCTGAGTAGGTGACTTCATTTGGATGCAACCATCCCCCCTCCATCCCCTGACCTTTATAGAGCGAGTATTTATGCTTTCGTGTACTGTAGTCAGTATTATTTAGGCAAACTCAATCTGAGGTCAGTCAGGGCTTGGCAAGGGGTTATGGGTAAGAGGGAGGAGCTAGGAGCTCGGAGCCTAAGCTTTTGAAATGCCGGCTCGGATCCGAGGTCGGATCCGATACCCACAGGTTGCATCCAAATGAAGTCACCTACTCAGATGGAACGTTATGGTGAGTACATAACTTCTAATTTCTTTCCACCCATAAGTCAAATATAAAGTACTCATAACACATAACATGTTACTAGCAGACATGTCTTGTGACAATAATGATAACGCCCTATAACTCAAAATACAGACTGGAAACAAACAAACTTGTAAAAACTAGACATAAACTATAAACAATTTAAGCCTACAAAGATCCCGCTGTAAAGCAAATAATATTTTGAAGTTGTTTGACATGTCATAGAACAGGTACCTTTTTTCCCAATATTTCACCTCAGACAGGTTACAAGGCAAAGCATCATTAAAAATTTTATTATAATATCATGCAAAACAGTTTACAAACATAAGTGAGCAGTATCTATCAAACAAATAAAAATAGTAAAATACATAAATAAAATAAGGTTAACATAAAATAAATAGTTAATAGTTATGGGTGACATTCACAGGATCAATACTTACTTCATAAGGCTAGTGAATCGGTATTAGCAATTACAAACAGTTATATAAGCTATGATAATATAATGTCACAATTTATGTTGCTACAATGTACAGTTACTTTTCATGTGGTTCCTCTTATGCTTGATACAACATGCAAATAAATGCTGGGTTTAGACACTTGAATTACCCTTCAGATGAGTCTGGACACCAACATTTACCCTTAAGATATTTAAGGAGCTGTACTTATTTTCCGCCTTGCATAACTTTTGTGAAAGAGACAGTTATTTAAGCAGTAAACAACGGCTTGATGTGGGTAATGCTGGATTTACTCCTTAGCTGGTGTGGTTTTCCCAAGTGACCAAATAAAGCCAACTGGGTAAATCCAGAGCACTGGATACCATCATCAACCCTCCTACATCTTGAAGTCTTACTGCTAAGTATATGTTGTATTTCTTGAAACCAAACAATAGATCTGAAGTAGGCAGACTTCATTTGTCTACAACCTGTGGGTATCGGATCCGACCTCGGATCCGAGCCGACATTCAAAAGCTTAGGCTCCCAGCTCCTAGCTCCCCCCTCTTACCCACAACCCCTTGCCAAGCCCTGACTGCCCTCAGATTTTGTTTGCAGCTTTCAAGTTGCGACGGATTCTTGAGCTCCTGGCGAGATTTAGTGCAGATAAGTGTTTCTGACTAAAAAATTTCAAAAATCTTTGTTTAGTTAATTCAGTTAGTTAGTGTTGATTGTGTTAGGCTTTCCTCTCTCTTTATTTTAAACTTTCTCGGTTTTCGTAGTTTGTGTGTGTGTGTTTGTTTTAGGCCTATTAGGGCTTATCATGTCGAAGCCCACAAGGCTGTTTTCTATGTACGAGTGTGGCCATAAGCTGTCCCCAGCGGATGGCCACACTCGGTCAATGCTTGGGGTTGATCACCTGTCATCTGGTTGTACCATTTGTGCAGGGTTCAACCCCGAGCTTTGAGGGAGCTGAGGTCGAAGCTGGTGCTGGCGGGACTTCTCCCTCCAGATACCGCTTCGGCTTCTGCCCCTTCTGCTCAGCAAGCTGTTGCTGTGGGCTCTCCTCCTCCGGCTGGGACTCAACCTCCCTCTAAGATGCCGGAGGAGAGAGTCTTCTAGGGAGAGGAGAAGAAGGAGAGCACAGGAGAGGCACCACAAACGGAGAGCTGAGACCTCCAGTTCGGCTCCTCCATCTAAGCGGGCCTCCCCTGTGCCTTCTAGCTTTCCTCCTCCTCGGCTCCACTCCCCTCGGTTCTCTCCTGGGCCCAAGGAGGAGGAGGCTAGCCCTTCAGGGAGGTCCCCAAGGCGGCTCTCTAGGTCCGCTTCGGTGGCCTCCACCAGATCCACTTTTTCCATGAGCGAAGCAGATATGGACCGGATGATGAGGAAATTCATCCAGGCCCAAATGCAAATGGGAGTGCTCCTAGCCCCCCCCCATCCGGGAGGGGCTTCGACCCCTTTTTTCGCCCCTTTGGCTCCTTCTCCGACCCATACCACGGGTTTGGAGCTCTCGGCGCCGGGCAGAGTTGGATCCGGGGGTGGGTCGGATTCGATATCGGCGCACCTCGGATCCGTCCCATCCCTTGAGTGCCCGGTTCGGACCCGACCTCTCGGAGCCGAGGACCGAGCCTCGGATCTGAGGAGCTGGTGTGTCTTCGGCTCCATCCAGGTCGGAGCACACGGTCTCTCGGATCCGGCGGTTTCGCTCTGGTTCCGATCCGCGTCGGATCCGAGTGGGGTCGGCTCTCGGGGTTTAGAAGCTGGCTCCCCTCGGCCTTCGGCGTAGTGGAAAGGGCACTGTTGAGGACGCCCGACCCCGGTCCCTGCCACGGCTCCGTCCCGCACTCCCTTGCAGTTGGGCCAGGCTCCCACCAGCCGGTCCCAGGGACAGCCCGCCTCGATGTCCCAAGTGGTTCCCTTGGAACATCCAACGGCTGAAGAGTACTCCTCGGACAGCCCCCCCGATGAGGTACCTCGGGCGTAAGTGCAAAAGGAGGCACATGGACTCCCCCGAGTCCTTTACCGAAGATACAGACTTGGATGAAGGGGAAGGCTGCCCAAGATCACCCCTTGAAGACGTCTCATTTGGAGACATTATGGAAATGTTAAGGATCGGGGGGGGGTGGTCTGCCCCCAAGGCTTCCTCAGACGAGTCTGTGTTCTTGGAGGCATTCGAGGCGGGCCCATCTACCTCTTGGGTGTCCCCTCCCGCCGACCCTCTGGTGGACCTTATATCCATCAGAGCGTGGAAGGATCCGGACACCGTTGAGCCTGTACCCAAGAGTCCTGATCGTATTCTTTCCCCTCCAGCGGACCGCACTCACTGGAGCAAGGGCCCCCCAGTAGATGCCATGATGATGGCTGCAGCCACTAAGAGGGAATTGGCCCAGGAGAGTCCCTCTATGCATCCTCCGGGCAAGGAGTCCCGCTCGATGGATCGCATTGGGAAGCGAGTTTTCAGTTCAGCAACCTTCTCTTTGAGAGCGCTGAACTACATGGCACATGTCATCAGGATGCAGCGGGATCTGATTAAAGAATACGCTGCATCTCCCCCAGAGTCCATGTCGGCTGAGGATAAGCAGGTTTACTCCACCCGAATGGCCACTCTTAGAGCGGTATCTAACACATCTATGCGGCTACTTTCTCATGCTACCGAGGGAGCTAGAGCCAGCGGAGCAGGCCTAGTCATGAGGCGACAGGCCTGGCTCCGCCACTGTGATTTCAGAGCCCTTCAAGGCGACTTTCGCGAATGCCCCCTTTGATGGTTCTCCCTTGTTTGGCAAGACTGTTCGCGAAACACTGGTCCAGAGCGAAAAGGACGGAAGGCGCTGTCTGCCGTCGAGTCCGCTTCTCAGCTCCCCAGAGGTCCTTCTCGAAGAACCAAAAGGGACAGAAGAAGATGTGGTTCGAAATCGCAGCAGTCCCAACCTGCTCGGATAACCAGTCCTCCCGTGGCAGAGGAGGACAGGGAGGTCACCGTCCTAGAGGCAGGGGCTCCTAGAAACTTTGGGTCCAGAGAACCTTTCTCTGAGAGACCCACGCAGCAGCCCTGAAGGGTTGCCCGGCTGTCCGTCTCTGGAGGCAGTCGGGCGTTCGAGGCACCTAACTTCTTGGGAGTCCATCACATCAGACCGTTGGGTGCTTGGCGTCATATCCAGAGGTTATCATTCCCTGTACAAAGTTCCCAGATCTCGCAGCCTCCCAGATGTTCCACCCGACCAAAGGGAGGCAGCAGCTATCGAAATCAGACAGCTGCTAGAAAAGAGCTATCAGTCGTCCCCAGATCAAACCGGGTCAGGGTTTTACTCCAGGTTCTTTTGGTGCCAAAGAAAACGGGGGACTTTAAGACCAATCTTAGATCTTTCCCAGCTGAACCTGTCAGTAACCAAGCAAAAGTTCCGGATGGTCACCCTTCACTCTATACTCCCCCTCTTGAGGGAGAACGACTGGATGTGCTCCATCGACCTCAAGGGCGCGTACTACCACATTCGCATGGACAAACGGTGCAGGAGGTTTCTTCACTTCCGGCTGGGAGCCAGTCATTATCAGTTCAGGGTCCTCCCTTTGGTCTCACCTCAGCCCCCAGGGTGTTCACCAAGGTTCTAGCGGTGGTAGCGGCCCACCTGAGGCTCCAGGGATTACAGGTCTTTCCGTACCTGGACGACTGGCTCCTGACGGCATCATCACGGCATCTTCTGTGCTCAGCCAGGGACTACTTTCTTCAACTAGCCCCAAGGCTGGGCATCACTGTCAACTGGGAGAAATCTTTTCTGCACCCCACACAAGCTATAGATTTCATAGGAGGAAGGCTAAACACCAGGTCAATGAGAGCCTTCCTCACTCCAGACAGAATTGCCAACCTGAAGTGTCATGTAGCAGCGGTCCTGCAACCATCTCCGACGGCAGCTTCGGTCCTGAGGGCCCTAGGTTCTATGGCGGCAGCTATACCGCTTCTCTTTCATGCTCGCTTACGCATGCGGGTTCTTCAATGGACCCTTCAGGTTCAGTGGTCCCCTCTCTGTTCTTCTCTCAGCACTCCGATAGCGGTCAGCAAAGCGTGCAAGGATTCCCTTCTTTGGTGGCTTCTTTCTCCGGAGCCCCTGACAGGGAAACCTTTTTGTGCTGCATTTCCCCGAGCCACAGTGACCACGGACGCTTCTTGCCTCGGGTGGGGGGGGGCATTCTGCGGGAAAGATTGTCCAAGGCACGTGGAACCCCACAGAGACGTCGTTGCATATAAATGTCCTGGAAATGAGGGCGGTGCTCCTAGCATTGCAAGCACTTCACCACGTTCTTCCTTCAGGGACTATTGCGATTCAGACAGACAACATGTCGGTAGTCTGGTACATCAACAAACAGGGAGGAACCAGGTCTTATCCCCTTTGTCGAGAGGCCATGAGAGTCTGGGAATGGGCAATTTCCACCAAACGCTTTCTGGTAGCAACGCACATTCCGGGAGAATCCAACATCCTTGCGGACAAACTCAGTCGCACCATTCTTTCTCCTCACGAGTGGTCTCTCAATCCTCAGGTAGCGAAGAAGATTTTTGCCGCTTGGGGGCAACCCTGTTGCGATCTTTTTGCCTCTCCCTCAAACGCCAAATGTGACAATTTCTTCGCTCTGCTTCCCCCACCAGGGGAATTCCCGAGAGATGCGCTGGTGCATGCTTGGCCTCCCGGTCTCCTTTATGCCTACCCTCCACTACCTCTGATGCAGAGGCTTCTGCAGAAAGCCAACAGTTTGGGGACCAGAATGATTCTCATTGCCCCGTTCTGGCCTCGTCAACCCTGGTTCCCCTTTGTATGGTCTCACAAAATCAATCCGCCCTGGATTCTGGATCCGATTCCGGATCTCATCTCCCACCCTCTGGGAATTGCGGTTCCCAATCTACGCACCCTGAAATTGACAGCTTGGCTGCTCCAGTTCCATCCTTGATTAGGACTCCCGGTATCTCATCACCGGTCAAGGCCATTTTAGTGGCAGCTCATAAACCTTCCACCAGGCAGGTTTATCGAAGTAAATGGAAGAGATTCTCTATTTGGGCGGTTCAGAGAACTTTGGATCCTTTCTCAGCACCTATGTCTGCAGTGCTGGATTTTTTAACAGACCTCTTTCATCAAGGGGCAAGTTCTTCCACGATTAAGGTACAATTGGCAGCCATCTTGCATTATCACATTGGTCATGAGGCAACTCCCCTCATGACGGCGAAATTGTGCAAAACTTTTCTCAAAGGCATTTTTTTGTTGAGGCCTCCAGTCAAGGAGATTGTACCACCTTGGGACTTATCGTTAGTTCTGCAAGCCCTTACTGCTCCTCCCTTCGAGCCTGCAACTTCTACAGATCTAAAGTACCTTTCCTGGAAGACTGCCTTCTTAGTAGCTATCACTTCAGCCAGAAGAGTGTCTGAGCTTCAGGCTCTATGCGTCAAGCCGCCTTACCTTTCCTTCTTTCCAGATAGGGTGTGCCTCAGGACCAATCCATCTTTTCTACCTAAGGTCTCTTCAGAATCTAATATTAACCAATCAATCAATTTACCTGTGTTTTTTCCCAAGTACTCAAACAAAGGAGAATACAAATTGCATTCCTTGGATGTTCATAGACAATTACGATTTTATATTCACAGAACAGCTGGTCACAGGAAATCAGACCAGCTGTTCGTCTCCTTTGCCAAATTTGCTTTGAGTAAAGCTGTGTCTAAAGTCACACTATCTAGGTGGATCGCTAATTGTATTCTGCAGGCTTATGACACTTCAGGTAGACCTGCTCCTCAGAGGGTTACGGCTCATTCTACTAGGGCAGTCTCCACGTCAGCCGCCTTTAAGTCCCGTGTATCATTGGATGATATCTGCGCAGCAGCTACTTGGGCCTCGCCTCATACTTTTATTTCTCATTATAAAGTGGATGTTGTTTCCAGGGGAAGAGCATCCTTTGGCTCAGCGGTGCTCTGGAACATCCTTCCATGACGGCCGCCCAAGATTCAGGTAGCTGGGGACTCTGTCCCACAGGTTGCAGACAAATGAAGTCTGCCTACTTCAGATTTAGAAGTTATGTACTCACCATAACGTTCCATCTGAGTAGGTGACTTCATTTGGATGCAACCATCCCCCCCTCCATCCCCCTGACCTTTATAGAGCGAGTATTTATGCTTTTTCGTGTACTGTAGTCAGTATTATTTAGGCAAACTCAATCTGAGGTCAGTCAGGGCTTGGCAAGGGGTTATGGGTAAGAGGGAGGAGCTAGGAGCTCGGAGCCTAAGCTTTTGAAATGCCGGCTCGGATCCGAGGTCGGATCCGATACCCACAGGTTGCATCCAAATGAAGTCACCTACTCAGATGGAACGTTATGGTGAGTACATAACTTCTAATTTCTTTCCACCCATAAGTCAAATATAAAAGTACTCATAACACATAACATGTTACTAGCAGACATGTCTTGTGACACATAATGATAACGTCCTATAACTCAAAATACAGACTGGAAACAAACAAACTTGTAAAAACTAGACATAAACTATAAACAATTTAAGCCTACAAAGATCCCGCTGTAAAGCAAATAATATTTTGAAGTTGTTTGACATGTCATAGAACAGGTACCTTTTTTCCCCAATATTTCACCCTCAGACAGGTTACAAGGCAAAGCATCATTAAAAATTTTATTATAATATCATGCAAAACAGTTTACAAACATAAGTGAGCAGTATCTATCAAACAAATAAAAATAGTAAAATAAGCAACATAAATAAAATAAGGTTAACATAAAATAAATAGTTAATAGTTATGGGTGACATTCACAGGATCAATACTTACTTCATAAGGCTAGTGAATCGGTATTAGCAATTACAAACAGTTATATAAGCTATGATAATATAATGTCACAATTTATGTTGCTACAATGTACAGTTACTTTTCATGTGGTTCCTCTTATGCTTGATACAACATGCACAAAATAAATGTTGGGTTTAGACACTTGAATTACCCTTCAGATGAGTCTGGACACCAACATTTACCCTTAAGATATTTAAGGAGCTCTACTTATTTTCCGTCTTGCATAACTTTTGTGAAAGAGACAGTTATTTAAGCAGTAAACAACGGCTTGATGTGGGTAATGCTGGATTTACCCTTAGCTGGTGTGGTTTTCCCAAGTGACCAAATAAAGCCAACTGCGGGTAAATCCAGCATTGCTCACACCCAGCCATGGGTTATTGCTATTACACAATGACATTATTTAAGAAAAAAAATACTTACTTTTCTTAAATAATGTCATTGTATAATGCCTACATGCTGCCCTACTGCAGTTTTCCGGTATCCTGGGGCGTGCTCTCTCCTACCCAACATGGCTTCCGCCCTGAACACAATATCAACACAGCCCTTCTCTCCTTTCTACACTCCATCAACTCAGCCCGAGACTCAGGTAACTTTGTTTCATCTGTTCTATTAGATTTATCTAAAGCTTTCGATACCATCTGTCACTCCCATCTACTAAACCATCTATCTAACCTTAACATCTCCACAGAAGCACTATCCTGGTTCTCCAGCTATCTTTCAGACAGGTCACAAGCAGTGAAATGGGGACAATCTTGCTCCCCCTTCTTTCCAACCCCCACTGGAGTTCCCCAGGGTTCCATTCTAGGCCCTCTTCTATTTAACATCTTCATAAATGACTTCCACAAAGCCATTCCTAACACCAAAATTGTCCAATACGTAGATGATTCCACTCTGATCTGCTATGCCTCCAACCAAACTGAACTCACATCTCTAACTCAAACTGCCTTCTCAACCACTGAAAAATGGATGCACCAGAACCACCTCTCACTTAACGCAAACAAAACTAAAATCCTCCTATTCCTTCCCTCCAAATGCACTCCGTTAAATAAAAACTCATTTCAAATTACCAGCCTCAACAACTCTATCATTGACATTGTACCCTCTGCCAAACTCTTGGGGTTCACCATCGACGAGCACTCAAAATTCAATACCCATATCCAACTTAACATCAAGAAAACCCACACTAAACTCGGCCTACTGTACAGGAATAATCAGTTCCTCTCCCCCTCTACTAGACATAGCCTGGCCACTGCATACCTCCTCCCATCTCTTCTATACGGCGCTCCACTGCTTACTAATCTATCTACCACCCTCATCTCCAAACTAGAAGTATGCTACAATAAAATCTCCAGATTTGCCACAAATGCAAATGCCCTCTCTCATCACTGCTCCTCCCTACAAACTTTAAACTGGCTTGAACTCCCCAATCAGCTATACTACATCCAAATTATCACAGCCCACAAACTTCTATTTCAACCCACCAACTGCCCAGCTCTATCCAATATCCTCTTACCATATAGCCCTCCCAGACCCCTTAGATCCACTCACCAAAACCTTATTTCCATCTTCAAACCTAAATGTCCTGCTGGTCAGCTCTTACTTTCCTTCACTATAGCCAAAAAATGGAACGCCCTGCCCTCTACCTTGAGAGCCTGTGAAAACCTAAACAACTTCAAAAGACTTCTTCACTCTTACCTACTTCTTCATAGAAAATGTAACTGCACTCTTCACCCCATACCTCCTAGCCTCTCCTCTTCCTACTCTCCAGGCTAATCCTTTCCTTTCCCTTTCTTACCTTTCTTATAGTCCTTCACTATTTAGCCAGTAACCTATCCCCCCTCCCGTCTCATGTTCTATGCCTCTCATCCTCTCCTACAAACTCTCGCTTTAATATCTTACCAAATAAGTAATCAACACCTTCTCATTCAACTACTCTACCTGCTGCTCTACTGTAAAACTCCACAATGACTACAATTACTCATATTTCTCTTCATTATGCTGTGTAACTTTGTAATTGTTGCATTTTTTTCTTGTAATGGAACTTGCTTCAAGGATCCCCCCCCCCAGGGATCCCCATTCTCCATACATGAAATGGAAATTTTTGCTATAGTTGTCAATATCTTTAGGTAAACGTTTGTATTTCTATATGCTATGTAACTTGTGTTTTGAGGAGCTTTTCTACCCGGGCCTCCATTGAAAATAGGCTCTTGAGCCCAGTGGACCTCCCCGGTAAACAAACTGGAAATAAATAAATAAAAATTTCAGATGTACTGTGCATGCATAAGGGACTTGTGTTCCCACGTCAGTGCTGTGCAGAGGTAGCAACGGAGAGAAGATCATCTCCGTTGCTTTTTTTAAAACTTAAAATAGGAGACTTTTTTACATTCAGGAGAGCAGGGACAGACAAAATAAAAGGATAATCAGGTGTGTTTCTTTGATTTTGCAGAATGTACCTGATTATTATGTTATTTTTGTCTGCACCATCTCCCTCGTTCATTTCAGGTCTTCTGTTTTCTTTTTGGGGGGGCAAAAAAAAAAAAAAACTAAAACAAAATCAGGAGAAAAGGCAGCCAGACCTTTTTTCATTAGTATATTTCGGAATTACAGTGGTTACGCTGATTAGGATGGCCAATCAGCGTGCTCGTTTTTGAATATTAATGGCCAGTCCTTGTATAATTATATTTTATGTCCATGAAAAAAATTGTATTTAAAAAAAATGTCTAGAATGTAAGGCAGGTAAGGCTAGTTTTGGTCCTTGGTTCCCCATTTTGTTTGGTTCTGTCCAGAATTCTTAAGCAAATAATTTGAGATATTTATTTATTTACTGTTTGATAACTGGATGGGTGGGGTTGTCTGAAGACTGTTTTCAGCCATGACCCGGGCACAGAGGCAATCACAAACAAAACAAATGATACAGTAGAGTCAAACAGAAAATCAGACATCTTAAATTAGTAAAGTAGTTTTGAGCCACTGAAATGTAAAGAGAACAATATATGAGATATTCAATGGAAGGAAACAGTGTAAGGGAGAGCTTGAAGCCACTGAACAAACTAATGGAAAGGGCAATATATATATCTAATATAATATAAAATGGAGTTAATCAGGGTCAGCAGATGTTGTCAGTAGTCAGCCTCAACAAAGTTAAGTAATTAAGCATTGTCCTTAAAACAGGTGCATCTAGGCTTCTTATGGAGGTATCAAGCTAGACTTTTCTTGATCCCTTGGAAAGGATTTTATTTCTTTGCATCTTTTGTAATTTATTTCAGAGGTGAGGGCCAACTCTGCTGAAAGCCTGAAAATAAGAAACATGCCTGTTCTACACCTTGACTTTACAATGTCTGCTGTCCTGATGCTGTGAATCAGAAGACAAATCCTGAAGCCAAGGTGCAGCACAAGGCACAGTCATATTTCTGATTTTCAGCCTTTTTCACAATTTAAGTGAACAGTCAATTATTGAAGCATATTATATCAATAAACAATAAAAACTGCAGGAGTACAATATCCAGGCATTGATATGACACTGAAAATGTTAAGTTCTCTAACCAAGTAATCTTTGTTCACTGAAGTTAGCTTCTTATGTGTTTAACTGTACATACCCATTCTGGACCCAATATAACCATGAAATAGGCTGTGAAGGCAAGGTTAGACGTGTACATGCAGCACAGACACATTACCTCAATGGCCTTAGAAATCACACTTGTCAGTGATTTCCTATGGAAAACAGCATCAGCATTTCATTCCAGGCATCTAGTGTGCTGGACACCATTGATACTTAAGGAATAGTAACTTGATATGTTTAGAAGCCATAATCTGATGTTGTTAATCTTCATTCATTCCTTACCGATGCTCTTTTCTATTTGTCTTATCACACTTCCCACTGGCTTCCCTAATTTTAAGATCTTTCCTTTCCCATTTTCCTTACCCTATCTTCCTTCCTACCTTTAAGGTAGCCCTTGTTTTACCATTGTTGGTAATTCCTCTATCCTTTATGTTTCTCTTAAAAAAAAAATTATTTCTGTTTTTGGTGTAGTAGTATGTTTTTCTTCTACATGTCCTTAAGTCTGAGTGTTGTGTTTTTCTAGTCATGTTGGAAAAGAAAGGCACCACTGGTTTCAAACAGTGTAATGAGTGTAGTCATAAACTACCATACTCAGACACCCATGATCTTTGCGTTTACTGCTTGGGCGTCCCTCATCTTTCTATTCAACTGCTCTGTGGTATTTGTAAAAACTTCTCATCCAGAACTTTAAATGAGTGAAAGAACAAATTGATTTTAAAAGGCCTCCTTAAACCCCTTTTTTGGGGGCTATCTCTGGTACAGAGGGTTGAGCCGTTCCTAGCAAACATCACAAAAAGCGACCATATGCTCATTCGGTTCCATTGTCTCCCTCCGGTGACCTTAAGGAATCTAAGACAAAAATACAAAAATTGTCTGAACTGACCTTGACAGTTGCATCGACCTTGGCTCCAGCCTTGGCACCATCTTCATTGGCTATGTCCCCAATATCTACCTCGATGCCAAAAGCGTCTACTTCAGCACTGACTTTACAGGCCTCCTAACAGACCTCAGCACCGACATCATTGGTGCAGGCTTTTTCAGCAGTGTCACTCTCAACACCGTATCCATCCTCTGAACCGTTTTCAGTTCCAACTGACTCGAAATTGGATGCATCTATTCAGGCAGCCAGGACAAGATATTCTCCATTGATAGACCCTTTTCTGGGGCACCAGTACAGCCCATTCTTAGAGAGGCCTGAATCCCCATCAAGATTGTCCATGCAGTTAACTAGGAGCCTTTCAGAACTGGATGTAGTGAGCCTTGTCGATCAGCTGCTGATGGCCAGAGAGATCCCCACTCCAGCTAATATTAACTCTCTCTGTTGATGGTAGTCAGATTTCTTCCCAGACTCCAAGCTATTCTCCTCTTTCAACTTCTGTGCAAGCCTTGAAGCCCCCTGAACCAACATTGGCGTCCCCTGTTTCGATTCCACTGATGAACCTCACCGTGGTATCAGACCCGTCCCTGTGGCTCCTGGTGCATTTGGCACTGGGACCCTCTCAGGATCGTGGCTGTCCCATCGGCACCAGAATTCCTGGCTCGGCACCTATTTTTTCCATGGTGCCTTCCATGGTTCTGGGTGTCCTTTCAATACACAGCCCTCTTGGGACTCCTAGTTTGGTGGCTGGTTCGTCGGAGCGAGGTGTGACCCCAGTTCCAAGGTTGTCATGCTCTGTTCCAGGCTCCCATCCCTCTTCGGGTGGGCCAGCCTTCCAGGCCATGGAGAGGGCCCTTGCCTCAGTAGGTAAGCCTTTGGTGTCAGAATTGTTACCCTCCTCCCTCTCTGCACCGCAGCTGACACAAGCCACTGTTGTTAGACACCGGGTACAACAGCCTCAGGACACCCTGCCTCAGGGTGCTGCTTCTTTGGAGTCTTCCCCAGAAGGTCCCACTGAGGGAGTTAACCATAAGAAGTCATGCAAGAGGAAGCACGTAGACACCCCTGAATAACCTTTGACTGAAGACACGGATTTCAGTGATGGGGAAGGGTCCTCACGGTCCCCCTCTGATAAGGTGTCCTTTGAAGACATTCCTGAGATTTTGAAACAGAGGGGTGGCTGACAACCCTCCAACCCCTCCTCAGAGGCATCCGTGTTCCTGCAGGCCTTTCGTGTCCAGCCCCCTACCTCCTGGGTGACCCCCCACCTGCAGACAAGCTTGTCTAGCTCATCGTGCAGCATGCATGGAAATGTCCTGACACCATTGAATCGATTCCTCTGAGGCCGGACAAAATTTTACCACCCCATAACAGCATCCACACTGGTCAAAGGCTCTGGTCAAATCACCCTGGCAAAGCCATTGCTTAAACCATTTAACCTAAGTTAAGTTACAGTTTTTGTGCCTGAAATTTGGCACACTGCAGTGGGGCTTCTACTCCATAAGGGAGTCCCTACCACCAACCTTGGGGATTATAGAACCATCAGTCTGATAAGTCTCATCTACAAAGCTATGGAACACATTACAGCAGACCATATAATGCTTGATACCATATATCTCATGGTACCTAACCCACAACAATGGTTTGTCAAGGGAAAAATCAAGCTTAATGAATATGGTTAACTTATTTGAGAGGGTTGCGAAGGCTGTTGACAGTGGTCATACTATTCACATGGCATATATTGAATTGGCCAAGGCATTTAACACCATACCCTATGTTGGCATTGTAAGTAAGCTTAACAAATTAAAAAAAAAACATATCCATAGGTGGTAAGATAGATAGCAAACTGCCTAAAATACAGAGCCCATACAGTGTGAGAAGCAGGTGTCTCATCAGACAGTATGAAAATGAGTGGTGTCCCCTAAGGTTCAGTGTTGGGACCCCTTCTTTTCGGCATTTACTTTTTTGATTTCTTGACTAGAAATAATGACCTCTGGTTAACTAAGTTTGTAGATAACTGCAAACTGGAAGTTATTGTCAAGTCCCCCCTCTAATACCCAAACTATTCATCAGAAACTTACACAAATCACAGGTGTACTGAAAATGTGTTTAAATTAAATGCAAAAAAAGTGTAATACTGTCACATTTTGTAGGAAGAGATCTCAGATTTAAAGAAGACGAGTTAGCAGGAAAGATGGAAATCGCTGTTCCTTTATTCAACACTTTACAGCCTTTTGAGGAGAGCTTTATCTTACCTTCAGTGTAATAAGAGATCTACTTGCCTTGTATTTCTTGTATCTTCACATAAATCTTAATCATCAGATAAATAAAATGCAGTGTGGTATCAACCTAAGGATGGGTACCGACAAGGTGCAAATGGTTAAGGAAGTCAGTTGCTTTAAAATTACTATGAATCTTACAAAAACATCTGATGTCACTTTCAGAATAAAGAATATATTAGGTGAAGGGTTTATAGGTACATAGGTTACTAGGCTACTGACTCGATGGCCTTTACAAACTTAGCCATTAAATCTCAATATAATACTAGATGAGAGTTATTATCTATGCCTAAGATTTTTCTAGCAATGACTGCCCATGTCCAGGAGAGAATCAGGGAAAATCCTCGGCAGAAATTTACAGTTTCACATCCAGTCATCCAAGCTGTGCTTAAACAGGGTCATGGAGGTACTCTGCTTGACATGGTTTGGAAGCCTTTTCCAGAGGAGTGGTAACCTCTGAGACATGTTTCCGTCTCTCCATTAGGTCCTATTTATGTAGCAGGCTAGACTGAGGTCTTTGGAATGGGTAACTCTAGTCCCATTTGACTTACGGATGTACAGCATTTCCATTAGATTTAGGTTACAGATAGCCTTGTAAAACAGACATAAGCTGCCTCTAAGTAGTCTACATGCTACTGACTACAGTGACAGCATCTTCAGTCTGTCCGTATAAGACATGTGCTGGAGACCCTGAATTTTCTTAGTTAAAAATCTCTGACTTCTCTCAAGTTGCTGCAGGTGTCTGGTATGGTACATACCAAAGGGAATATTATACTCAATTATAGGGCTGATGAGGGACATATACAGGAGAGTTATAACCTCTTTTACTGTTGAGGTGATGCCTTTGCTAATCAAGTGAGCAACATAGAATGTCTTCCACACCATGGTAGATACATGGCTGTCGAAGTTGAGGTCACAGTCAACTTGTGTTCCCAGGTTTCTCACTACAGAATTGGTACTTAGGGTATTATCGTTTATTTTATAATCAGCAGGGACATTGTTTTTACTGAAGGAAATGATGGTGCATTTTTTAACATTTAATTTAAGACCATGGTTTTGGCACCAGTTATTGGTCTGTGTAAGCCCCTTTTGAAGAATGCTAACATCACTAGGGGATTCAATGACAGCACCTAATTTAAAGTAATCTGCAAGCTTAGTTAGCTACAGCCTATCTATTTTGGCCTGGGCTTATGAGAAGTATATGCCAAACAAGAGGGGTCCCAACACTGACCCTTGTGGGACCCCACTGGTGTCAGGACTCCTGGTAGAGGTGAAGTCTCCCACTTTGATTGAGTGTTGTCGATATGTGAACCAGTTTACAACCCACCTGAGAACATAGGAACTGATATTCAGCTGGGTTAGTTTGTTAATAATGCCTGAATGTGGGATTGGGTCGAAGGCCTTGGCCAAGTCAAGATAGGCTGTGTGCATAGCTTTGCCTTTCTCTATGGCTCTGGTGACATTCTCGAGGAAGTCCACCAGGTTTATCAGGCATGACCTACCTTGATAAAACTGAATTGGATGGATCTAAGGTTTGGAGATTGCCTATATCCTTATTTATGAGATCCATGATGATTCATTCCATTGCCTTACAGATGAAGCTGTTTAAACTTATGGGTCTGCAGTTAATCAGGTCTGTTGCTGAGCTGCCCGTATGCAGGGAGATAACAGAAGCTGTTTTCCATTCAGTGAGGACAAAGTCAGTACTCAGGCTATGGTTAAATATGGTACCTAGTAGAGTAGTTAGCTCTTGTTTAATAACATTAAGAAAGCAGCAGAATGCCATCTGGTTACATGGAGGCTGCATTCTTGGTCTTGGCGAGAGTACTGATGACTTGCACTTTGGAGATGCAGGGAGAAGGAGATGTTGAAGACATGGTTGTGATATGCTTGGGGGAGGATAGGGTGGTGAAGTTCTCATCAAACCTGTCTGCTAGCAGGTTTACAATTTCCACAGGGTAAGTGTGTGTGAAACCATCCACAATTAATTCAGCACACATCTAAGTCCAACTTTTAGGTTTCAGGTGTAGTTGAAGAAAGCCTTATGGTTATCCTTGGCTATGGTTGCTAAATTTTTCTCATAGTTCTTTCAGGATTTTACGAGTTGTTTTATTTGCTTATTTAGGGTGAGGACGGTGCTCTTCCAGCTCTGGGTTCTCACTTTTTGTATTTTTAGACAGCAGCTTCTTTCATTTATTGTATAATCTATTAATGCTAAACATCCACCGGGATGGTTTATTTTTTTTCTTGAGGATCATGCTTTAATCATATCGGGCTTGGCCATGTCTATACATTTGTGTAGATGTTTATACAGGGCATCAATCTGTACCTTAGTATAGCCATCAATGTCATCTGTGGGAACTGGTGTTTGGAAGTAAATTATGCCACCTGTTAGGAGGGTATAGTTAGCTTTGGTGAGGTTTTTTAGCCTGACTTCTCCTTTGGGGAGTTCTGGTGCTATTGCTATTTCAAAAATGACTGATCTATTGTTGGATTTAACCAGTGCAGGCCCTACACTTGAGACGTTGCATCGGTCACTCATATTGTTCAGGACCAGGTCTAGAATATTAGAGCCCCTTGTGGGGTGGTGCACTATTTGTTCCAGACTATTTGAGTTAACAAAATCCAGGAAATTTATGTGAGTGAGTTTGGGCTCATATATGTTTCCCAATTAATGGAGAGTTGAAATCACCCACAATTAGTGTGTTAGGTTTTACTTTAATTGTCCCAAGTAGGTCTAAATAAGCTATATGGGCTTCTTGGTTAATGGAAGGAGACCTTTAACTGGTGATGACATGAAGGGATCTTACCTACAGTAGTTTGGACTTGGAGTAACTCCATAGAGTTATCTTGTCTAACCAGTCTAGAGGCATAATTGTCTTTAATGAAGATAGATACTCCACTCCTTTGGTTCTTACACCTTCAATTTTTGGTCTGAAAATGTGGAAGGCGTTGTAGCCTTGCAAGGCCGGGGTACTTACTGCAGCCTTGAACCAGGTTTCTCTGACTGCATTGATGTCAAAATTTTCCTGGGAGAGGAGTGCTTCTAGACAATGCAGTTTGTGAATTAAACTCCTAGTGTTTAGCAGCATAACCCTTAGTTTCTTTGTGTTTGATATTTTCACGTCTGAAATTTTGTTTTTGGGACCTTGCCTAAAAAAGGCATTATGGGAGAGGCAAGCACCTTAGCCAATAACCAAAAGCCTAGACTTGCCAGATGAAGTGCATCTCTGGCAAAGCAACGTGGTCTATCCACAATGTCATCCCAGACTGACAGGAACTGGATCCTGTTAGAATGACACCAGAAACTTAGTCAGTTATTGACGTCAATAATTTTTTGTTAATATTGTGATATTATCCAAGGCTAGGGTAAAACGCTGCTCAAAGTTAGGAACATACCTGTAATGTAAGCATTTTGCTTCCCATGCTAAGCATCAGCTTTATAATAGAAAAGTAAATTTGGGCTCATCTATAAGTACCTTTAGGTACTGTTCAATCAAGTGACGTGATTCAGTGGAAGGAAAGTCCAGCATTGTTGGGGAACGAAAATAAGCAGCAGACCTCTCAACTGTTCCTGATTTTGCCTAGTATTTTGGTAAAATGTATGAAGTGAAAGAACATGTCTCAACTGTGCCTGGCTTTGCCTCATATTTTTCTTAGCCCCTTGCTACATTTTTGAGTTACTGGTAAATCAATAAAGATTAATCAGGTAACTGTGGGATACAAAAGAGTTTGTACTTCAGAAAATGCACACTAATGGAAATCCTGTCAGTCTATTTATTTTTCAGGATAATTGGGGCAATATTTAAAAATTTTTCCCGATTTTAGGTCTTTCCACTAACATTTTGCCCCTGATTCTTTTGAGAGTTATGGAGTAAGTGATTGGTACAAAGCATTACAGTATGGATATTGCTGTAAAGCTATTGCCTCCTGCACTGTCAAATCTCCATTATAAAACCTGTACTTTTATGTTAATTAGTAAGGATTACATTCAGTCAACGATGCCTGACACTGTTTCCAAAATGAATGGTCATGCAAGACCTGCCAGAGTAATATTTAAAAGCTCTTCCTGATTTTGTGTATTTGCCTGCAGTTGTACCTAGGTCTCCAGGCTCCCTGTAAACTAAATAAATAAATAAATCTTCTGTAACAAAGGAAAAATAAAACAAACAAAAATATTTTGTAAAACTGAAACAAGCTAGATGCTAGTAATGTAAAAAGCAGTTTGCTACAGTTAAAACAATAGGCGCATTAGCGCTTCAGCCGTGACCGCAAATGCATTATCGATATTCGTGTATGGAGCTGATACTGCACAGCAGCACCATCGCACAGTTGCAGCTGGTATAGCAGTGAGCAGACCTAAAAAAAGACACAAGGTGGTGAATTATATTTAAACTTATGTTAATTCACATTACATTTTCTGTCAACATCTAATATATATGTGAGCCTGACTACCCGATTATTTATGTATCCATAATCCTAGCGACAGCAGGTTAAGGGCTAAACCGCTGATGTCCCAGAGAAGTTAGCATCTGTCAAGCTCCACTAGCTCATTATCCACACCTTAGGACAGTCTAGCCAATGAAACCATTCCTAAATCCTTGAAGAAAAGACAATGGGTGACATAGGGTTTTATTCCCTTCTCGTTTCAAATTAACACATGTCACAAGAGAAACCTGGAGAAATAATTGCGAGGTGTCTGGTTGAAAGACACTAGCGGAGTTAGTTTCTGAAACAAGCTTCATTTTATTATTTTCTTTTACAAAATTGTAACCTGAGCCTCATCACATTCTTGAAATATTAGGAATGCTTACTTTAACTGTCCCCACTTTAGTCTCATACTTTTGTCCTGCCCTTGCTAAATAATTGAGGATTACAGTCAGTGAATAATGCTACATATTAGAGTTTTGTACTTCATATCAGAAAATGTACAATGATGAAAATCACACTGATCTGTTAACGTTTTGGCTTTCCACCCCCACTCTGTCTTAAGCTAAGAAGTTGACAAATATGAATAAGAGATCGGCATAGAGCAGTCCGTTCAGTACCAACAGTCTTGCTAAGTTGCTTATTGCTGCCAAGATACTGCTGCATTTAAGCATTTTTCTTTTCTTTTAAGATTTAAAAGCTATTATTTGAATGCAGCCATGGCTCTTCTTTATATTTTTTTACCAAGAGAGTGTATTAATAAATATGTAAATAAGCTATTTTGAAATTACAGCAAGCAAAGTAGTTCTGTTCTGCAAACAAGCTTTGGAGGGTGACAAGAAAGGAACTAAAGTAGTTTTATATCTGTTTTCCCTAGGGAATGTAAACAATACTGGGAAAGGTCAAGTAGGTGTATTTTTTAAAATAACGGGGTGGGGAAGGGGTGTGTATAATGATGTCACAATGTGGGTGGTCTTACCTTGCCAGACTGAGAGTGGGACGCTCCAGAAGCAAAAACAGTGAATTTGCACAAAAAAAAAAGCAAGAAAGTAAAGATTCAATGATGTGGGTCCCATTGTTAGCACTTAAACTACATTTTGGTGATGAAAACAAAAGAAGTGTTCTGAAAGCTGCATCTTTGACACTCTCCCTTTAAGTAAGTGTTTGCATGTTTCCTACCAGCTCAGATGGCTACATGTCTGTGTCCCAGATTAAAAAGTCTCAAAGGGCAAAGGGTAGTGTGTTAATCATTATGTAACTAGTGCACTTAGTAGTAGTTTAGCTGGCAAGTAATTAAATATCTGTCCTAAACCCTTCAACTTTACTTAGATCCTTATTTTAATTGAGGGTGAGATGTTAAATGTTGAAGGCACATTAGTCATAAAACAAATCCATTATGTATACCTGGGAATCAGAATTGGTGGCAGCATGGCTAACAGAATGGATAATGTGTAGGACGCTAAGAATCAACATTTGAAATGTATGAAGAAATGGATTTATCATTGACAAACTCTGTGGTTCATTTTTTAGAATGGGTCCTTCTGTCTTTGTGGAGGATGACATAGAGGAACAAAAACTTAATTTTTCTACAGATGGCAAAAAAAAAAAAAATGAGCATTGTCTGAAAACCTGAATTGGGTAGGTGGCTTTAAGAATCGTACCTTTCAACTGCATAGATTTTTACTTAATGTCCAGATTTTTGCCTCATATTTTTGGTGTGTTCCTCCTAAAATCTGTACTTGTCTGGCAAATAGCTGAGGACTGAAGTCTTTAAATAATGAGAAGCATTTGAGTTTAAGACTCCACATCCTTCAGAAAATTCATGCTAATGAAAAACCTATTATTCTATCAACTTTCTATGTTTGTAAGAGCAATATTTAAAATCTGTCCCTGTTTGTCCCCCCATCATTTTAGGCTTTATCCAGATTTTTTGCTCTAAGACGTTGAGAGGTATGCATACAAGGCATCCTCCAACCAAATACTGATGGACCTACTGAACATCAGCAAGTCAAATGGCATCAGAAATACTCAGTCCAGGTATCTAAACTGAATGTTGTGGAGAGATGGATATATATCATAGAGGCTACCACTGTTCCAGAACAGACAATCCAAAAAAAATAAAGCCATGCTCATCCATCCATACACAAATGCAACTTGGATCTAAGGATGGGTAATAAATAGAAAATGTACTCCAGGATTGCCCTTCATGCCACTAATGGATAGAGGCAGTTCCTAGATGCTGCTTCCCTTACATGGGTCCCCTCAAATTATCAATGATATGATCACAGTTATTCTCACAAGGGGTAATGTACAATTATCAGCCATGGGATAGGTAAGACCAATCAGAAAATGTTAATTCAAGCACCAAAAGGGAATCAGCTAAGCTTAAAATGTTCTCCAAGTGAACCTATGTTGTGGTAGTAAATTAGTAAATAGTTATAAAAAATTGCCCTTTTTAGATCACAAAGTGCCCATCCCCCCCCCCCCCCCCCCACACACACACACACACACACACAGTTTTCAACAGCTTCTGGCACCTATGGATCTGGCTGTGTAACAAGTCAGTTAAGTCAGTTGTTGTTGAGACGCAACAGCTTTGTGTATAATCTTATAGTATTCTTCCACACTTTCCAGCTTTCCTTATACACTATGGCATGTGGTACTGCCAGTGGCAGGCTGCATTTCCAACCCAGTTATTATAATTAATTAATCATGGTTGATTTTTAACTATGAACCTTCATACAATACTGCTTCTCCAGTGCTGACATCACTGACAACTCAGTAAATTTTCCTGTCAGTGACATAAGTATAAGAACAACATGGTGGTCCACAGACTTTAATGAACTAACCACAGCACATATGGAAGAGTCCATCCATTAAAGTCTATGGAACTCCCCTTCACACTACCCCTGTTATTATGTCACTGAGGAGTAATGTAGACATGTGGGTATATACTCAATAAAAATGTTTACAAAACTTTTAATTAAGAAAACATACACATAATATAGACATGAAAGAGTTAAAACTGTGGGAGTTAAATTATGAAGTGCCATGATGTATATAAAGTATGACGACACACTTCATAAAATTTGTGGTTAAAAGTCTGTTAAAGTTGTTGGCATTAGTCTATGAAGTAGAGGGTGGCAGAAATGAAAAGGCAGTCTTTGACACTGGTGTAAAATATTCACAAAATAATTCAGCATTTCTATGTCAGTTATTATGAATGGAGGCAAGCTGGAATATGTATACGAATTGCAAACAGAAAGCAAAGCTTATATAATCTAAATTAGGCACAGCAGAGATATATTCAACATGCAGATGTATGAATTACACTGTGACAGTTAACAAATCAGTAAATAATGGCTATGCATCTCATTGTATATTTTATCAGCTTGTTTTCAAAAAGTGGTACCTAAATTCCTTGCCATGTGTGCTGTCTTGCCAGGCAGACTTAATTGTCATGTGCAAGCACTTTTTACTTTCTCTTGCTGTATATTTCTATTACTAAACAGAGTCTAGACAATGTGTTTTATTTCATGCACATTTTATCCAGGAAGTTCCTAGAAACCATTCTTGGTGCATCAGAAAACGTGTTTCTGTAAAATACATAGTTACAAATTGTTATATAGTTGTGGGTGTCTATTACTAGGCTACTTTAGCCTGACTCTTAAAAGTAGAAAAGGAAAATCCATATGCAATTAATTTAAATTGACAGATGCACATTTCTTGACGATATAAAATAATAACTTGTTCATCAACATTTAAGAGAGGGAACCCACACTGGCCATACAGACGACATTGCCAGTCATTAATGCAACTTGTTAGGAGTTTTTATGAAAGTGCACCCTTGAATCGTTCTGTTGAACCTTTTGCACTTGAACAAAAATTCTAACTGGCTCTGAAACTGAGACTGGCATTGGAACATCTTCTATTTCAGTGACAGATGGATCATGAGTGGTGTCCCAAATCAGTTGTTTCCTAACTGGCTTAGTTACTCCTGTTCTGGGAGACATTGAAGTTGAAGTTTCATCTCCCACTGAGCTTGGCAAGGGCTTATTCTTTTACTGCTTTTCTGTGTCTGCTTTTTCCTCAGTGCTTTTTCAGATTTTTCATGTGCATTTGACATCTAGACATTTCCTCAGATTAATGATGATATTTTTGAGTGCTTCTCTACCTCTTTTAACTTTTTTCCTGTTATATAATGTAAAAAAAGTGTAAGTCTAGTGGTTTTGTTAAACTTTAATAAACACAATTCACTGTATTCAGTGTCATTTGTTTCTATTAGGAGTTTCTGTGTGAGACCCTAAAAAGTTAAGTCTTCTCTTCCTGGAACACTTATTTTATATTGGAAAGGCTGCCTTTATCTTTCTCTGAACCAGTAGATATGGTGGATGTTTAGCACCTTTCTTGGAAGTATTATTTCTTAGTTGTATTCACTTTGGGTGTAAGGATTTCTGTTTTGGCATTAATGTGTAAAGCTCTTTACATAATCTATCATATTAAAAGGATAATACTTTAAAAGGTGTTAAGCTCCCTACTTGAATCAGTGAATTCTCCTACCAGCATTTTATTGTAATTAATAAACCAGAAGGTAGACCAGAACAATTAAATCCAAAGGAATGGCAGAGATGACTGTAAAAAGGTACACGAGTAGCAATACAAACCAAAATAGCGTACAAAAAGTTTTAATAACCGTTTTCATCACACGACTTCATCAGAATACACTCCATTAAGAAAAAATGATGTCTTAAATACATGCTTAATTAATCAATCAACATAGTCAAAACCAATTAAATAAAAATTGATATAACACTTAAAACCACAGTACTCAAATTCCAAACAGAAAAGACAAATCCTGTTGTTTATCAATGGCTAATTTGCGATGTTTTAAAAAACATTTAACATTGACAGTCTCATTTAAACCAGGTGTTTTGTCGGAATTTAGTCTAATCTGCCATAACGTCTCCCTTTGTTCCAGATAATTCTTAAAATCACCAGCTCTATTGTCTGGTTTACAAACTTCTAAAATAGAAAAAACAAATTTTTTAAAAAAAGAACAAACTACAGAATGCTTGTACAAAGCATTATTTTCATCCTTACATCTAATACTGTATAAATGTTCTTTAATACAAGTGCCAAGACTTCTAGTGGTCATACCCACATAGAATGCCGGACAAGCCGTGCACATACCAATGTACACCACCCCATGTGAGTTACAATTAACAAACTCTGGTACTTCAAAAGTTCTATCACTAGTTGCAACAACAATATTGGTGCCTACTGAAATATACCTACAAACCCTACAACCTTGGCAACAAAACATACCTTTCTTTGCTGTCGTAACCTTGTTAGAATTAGAATTACTATACTCTAACATTTTTTTAATATTATGAGTGTTCCGAAAAACAAAACGCGGTTTATTACCGACTACACGTGTAATGTCAGAGTTACCTTGAATAACCCTCCAATTCCTTATAAGCACAGATTTAATATTATTCATGTCCCCACTCATTTCAAATGAACATACTAAATCAAAACTGGAACTGTCAACTTTGGGATGATTTACATAAATAGCACTAATACCAGTCGAGTTGTTCAAAATAGCTGGATAATGAGTGGAATGCTTGTAAAAAATCTCATTACCACTCTCAATTAAAGAAAATTCATCATACCCCCCTTTGTAAAAACATGGAGGCGATAAAATGAAATTTGTGAACTAAATCTTCTATCCTGCTGGTCATACGGCTGGCCCTGATGTATTGGCCTCTTGGGATGTTTTTAATAATGTGTCTCGGATGACCGCTTCGATAGTGTAAATAACCATTGGTGAATGTTTGCTTTCTGTAAATTTTACTGTGAAATCTATTTTCAATAAGATCCCACCATATGCAAATGTCTAAAAAATTAACCATTAAACCGATTTCCCCTTTTGTAAATTTCAAAAAATCACATGACAAATTAATATCAGAAATGAAAACTTCAACAGTACTGACATCGCCTTCTATGACGAAAATCAAATAGTCAATAAATCTACAGAAAAAATTAATTAATATGAAATTTTTCACTTAAAGCGGGCATGTTTTCTAACTCCCACCAAGCCAAGACCATATTGGCGTATGCTGGAGCAGCTGGAGAACCCATGGCAATGCCTCTTTTTTGTTTATAATATTTGTTATTGAATAAAAAGAAGTTGTTCTCAAGAACAACTTCTATCAGTCCACAAATAGTTGAAATAATACTGTTAGTAAAAAGTTTCTTTCTAGATAGATAACTGCGCACAGCCTCAATACCATCAGAATGTGGAATACAGGTATACAGAGAAACAACATCAAGAGTGAAAATGATATGCTTGTTAGGATCAAAAATTCCACTCTCAGCAAAAATTTTTAATTTCTCTAAAAAGTGCCAGGAATCCTTTATAAAAGATTGGTTGTTGTTCAAAAGAGGCCCCAAAATAGCATCTATGGCCAAAGAAATACCCTCGGTGATGGAATGAGGGGAAGAAACTATGGGTCTGAAAGGGGGATTTTTTGGATCTTTATGTGTTTTTGGAATTCCAAAAATCACCCCTATCTTGGGTTCCTGCACTACGCAAAAGTTATATAACTCGATGCTAATGTCCCCAGACATAAGAGCATCATATAAATAAGAGTTAATAAACCGAAAATGTTTATGGATGTCAAACAAAGTGACAGGTTGATATTCATCCTCATTATTTAAAATTTTTAACATACTAGCCTGATATACCTTTTGCTCCATAATAACTATATTGGAGCCTTTATCACTTTTCATAAATCTGAAAACACTACTTAGAGATTTAAGATGTCCCAAAGCTCTTCTCTCATCAAAATTTAAATTGTCATGGCCATTCCCCCTTGTTCTTAACACATTATTAAGATCTTCAATGCACAATTGCTCAAACACTTTAATAGTGTGGTGCAGCCTAGGGGTGAAACTAGAGGGTTTAATTAAAGCTTTGTTAAAATTCGGTAAATCGTGCATTAAGTATGATAAATTTAAATTTCTGGTAAACTTCTTTACATCAATTACAGTCCTACTGTAATTGGCTTTACTATAGGGTACAAAATTAAAACCATACTTTAACACACTTAATTCAACACTACTAAAAACATGATCAGTCAGGTTTAGAACACTGAAACAATCAATGTGTTCTGTCATGCCTCGTCCCCCGACGAATTCGACCCCAAAAAAGTATGGCTACGGGTTAACACAGTAGATTTATTACTGGTAGTAGGCTGTTTTTTTCTGTTAGTTGTTGAATCGTTACTCAATTTGCTTCTAACACTTTTATCTTGGTCAGTCTTGACTGGTGATGAACCAGTCGAGAAAATTCTTTGTCGATTAATGTCATTAACACCACTACCCTGATTGGTATCAGTTAAAGTATTGTCAACCAACATGTTCGGAACTATATCAGCTTTGTTAGAAATAGTGTTACCATCCAGATTATTAAAAAACGAGGCATCAAAGCCAGTTTTTGAAGTAACAACAACATCGCTGAATGAACGCTGATACACTTTATCACCAACATTGGTGCTCTGTCCCTTAAAGTTGTTACCACGAATGTTTAAAGCAAAATTGTTGTAAGCAGTTTTATTTATATAGGAGGCAATATCTTGCCTCAGTTTCGTATGTTTTCTATTGGTAACCTCTGCAGCGTGTAGATTCACCTCCTGAGACAGATTTTTAAAAAGTGAATTAAAGCTATCACAGGTTAACTTACTTTTAACATTGGCCTCAATGCTTGTAATCTCGGCTTTTAACAGATCCATTTTTTGAATATTGTTGTCAATGAGTAGTTTAAGAAAGTTCAACCCAGCTTCATTAAAAAATGAAACCAGAATGTCAAACATAGGATTGCCCAAACCGACTCCATTCGGGCACTTGAAAAACCGCAGTCCCTTAGGGACAATACCAAGTTCTATACATCGAGCAAAATAGCAGTTTTCTAGATGTAAAGATTTATACCTTTTGAGCAACTTCAATAGTTGCTCACGTTGGATAGTAAGTGATCCGTTGTTAACATCTTCATGACACCGCCTGGATGTATTAAATGGATTCTCGTTCCTGCTGAGTAGCTGCTCACAACAAACCCCAACAGCTTCACAAACGGGAAAAGGCAAACGTTTGTTCTTTGCTCCACGTCCGCTTCCGTTTGGCGTTGGACTGCCTAGGTCAATAACGGTGTCACACTCGTGAAAAGATGCCGCTGGACTCGATGTTTGTAAACCAGTGTCAGGTCCGTTGGCTTTAGCCATAAGGTACTTTAAAGAATTTTGAATGTCTATCAAAGTTGCCAAAAAAATCTTATTCACATTGTCAGCTCCCGAAGAGGGTGTGGTGTGGATAGACAAATTGAGCAAAGACTCATCAGCAACCTCCCCCATATCAAACAAAAAACCAATAAACCAGAAGGTAGACAAGAACAATTAAATCCAAAGGAATGGCAGAGATGACTGTAAAAAGGTACACGAGTAGCAATACAAACCAAAATAGCGTACAAAAAGTTTTAATAACCGCTTTCATCACACGACTTCATCAGAATACACTCCATTAAGAAAAAATGTTATTGTAATTAACTGAATGTTGCATATTTTATATATTTACATGCAGATGAATTACGACACCAGAAGGTTTCTTTCATTTAAAAAAGTATATCAGGTTTTTATGTTCTTCAAGAAAGAGAAAACCTGTGTCTCTGAACAGATTTCATCTAAGTGGCTAGCCCATTGTATTGCCATCTGTTATAACAAGTGCAGGAAAATAATACAGGGTTATGTTGCAGATCCTGCTCTAGTAATCTCTGCTGCATAAATTGTAAGTCATTCAATTCACAGCATTCTAGAGGCAGCAGCATGGAATAATCCGTACATGCACAAAAATTACATGTCCTTATGTTCATTTGGTGCTCCAATATTTGGGTGCACCCTGCTTTAGCATTGAACATGTCAATAAACTCTTGTAATACTGCTTGAATTTCCTGAAGTTGGGTAGGGAATAATTGTAGTGACAGCATTACCTCATTTACTGAAATTCTAACCAAATCTCGCGGAGAAGGTCTTGCACAACATCCTCCTCTGATTCCTTCTGTAAGCAACTACAAGTGCTGAAAATCAGTGACTCTGTGTCATGGTAGGTTGTCATCATATTGTCATGGTCGAGTTTGCGTTATTGCTTCCCGCTTGTCAGCTCTACTACGTAGTTAAGACTGCTCATTTTTGTCACAACTGTGAAAGGACCCTCCCATGCTGTCTGCAACTTATTTTGACAGACAAATTTAAGCAATATAACTTTTGTCCAGTTGTACATTCTCAGCCTCTGACTTGTCCATTCATACCAAGTGTTTTGTTTATACTTTGTAGTACTTTCAATCTAGCTTTCTCCTCTCTGGGTTCAGAAAATCCATACACAGGTAGTGGCAAGTTCTGGCTAGAGCCTGCCAAGTGCAGCATCATAGAAGGGGTGCTAGTAATGCAAATTTAGACAGTCTCTCAAAGAAAGAGTTGGAAAGTGTTGCTAAAGGGATTCACCTTCTACTCAACCTTTGCTTATTAATTATCTCTCAAGAAAACTGACTTGTGTAAACAAAGAAGGGAGAAGTGTGAAACGATTCTTAAAACCGTGCAAACTTGTAGTTGCATTTTCTATAAAATGCAGCAAAGGTGTAAATTGTAAAAACTAAAAAAACATGTATTCCTTTCCTCTGGAAATTTAATAGAATTATTAAAAAAAGTCTGTCTCTCTAAAACACATACACACACACGTGTACAAATAACAGAGTTTATTCCCTGACTAAATCTCTGCTACCTTATTTGGAAGGTAACTTTTTGATTTGCCTCAGGGAAAGTTATCTATTGCAGAAGTGAGGTATTTATCTAAAGTACTGTGCTAAAACTATTTTTTTCAGTGTTACCTCATTCCAGCATAAATCTGGGACTCCTAAGTTCAGTGTGTAATTATTCAGCTCATCAGTTCAAGTCAGTCAGTTTCAGCTTTTCAGTGGAAGTGTATTATACTATGGTCTCTGTGAATTAATGCATGAATTCACTTAAGAAGAGATGCTATCTAATTCTAGCATTAGTGAGTTCTTATCAGCAGGCTTTGCCAGCAACTACTTAAATGGACTTTAACCAGAGGTAGGCAGATTTCAAATACTTGTAGTTAAGAGTAGTGCTAAAGTAATTAGGTGATGGTTTTAGTCAAGTACCATCTGTTTATTCAAAACTGGTTTTGCATTTCTTTGTAAAAGCACATACTTGTTTTTATGTTTAATTTTTAAACTGTAGTACCCACCATCTTTAAAGAGCTTTATTAGTCAAATACAAGAAGCTTGTTGCTGAATTCTTATTAATACATACAAGGGTAATTTGTACAGTTTGTTGAATTATAACTGTTAGCTTCTGCTCTTATAAGAAATGGACCACACAAGACTGATGTGTATATGAGATGTATGAAATCACTGGAATCTAATTATAGCTTTGCTCTACAGGGGTACTGTGTGAACTTTATTTGTGTGTCTGGTGATGGTTAAACACTGAAGCAACAGTATGTATCTGCCTTATGCTCTTAAAGCCAGTCACCTCACAAATTTTGTTAGCATCACTGGCAGATACGTAGTCATGAATCCATTGGTTGCTTTAGTATTTGACAGAAACGTATTAAGCTACTATTTATCTTTCCTTTCTTTTCTTTGATGATGAAAAAAACAAGCCCTTCTGCAGTACTTGCAAATACTTGGAATGCTAAATGATGCTGTGAAAATTAAAGTATTTATTATGCAAAATTGTCATTAAGTTATTTTTCTTTTTTACTATTAGTGGCTGGATCCTTGCATTATCTATGATTAAAACTAATACTGCTGTTTCAGTCATTATGATGGTGGTGGCAGGATTCTTCACTATGAATGCTTTGCTTGCTCTTTTCCTACTAAAACGGGTAAGTTTTCTTTATAAAATATTCTCATATTTGTAAACCTGCAACTTCTTTGGTGACATGGTAAAAAACAGCACAAGTCTGTCCATTTTGATATGAGCCAAGTAAGAAAGAGAAAAATGAATAAGTATATATTCTCTTCAGTGCCTTTCTTGCAAACATGATGCACATTAAGTATAATTATATAAAAGTCACTTATTTATTTCGCAGACAGCTGAACTGAGAACACTGGAGACTGCTTCTCAACCTCGACCTTTTTCATAAAATTGCAAAAACATACATTTGATGCACTGTGCTAAACAATACAGTGGTAGGCAGATTTTAACAGACCTGTATATAGCACTGTTCAAACAATGCTTCCTGATAGCTGTTGATGGCTATAGGGCTTACCCAGTCATAAAAAAAGACTGAAGTAATCTAGATCTTTTGTAATTTAATAGAGTGACCTTACACGTAATTTACCACTTAACTTACAGTTTGAAAAGAGTGCAGAGCACCAGAGAATTGCAATGTAAAGCACTCTGCCATTGTAAGAAAGTTAGCAGAACATTTCAACTTACCATATCAGTGTGCAAGATGTTGTGTTAGGCATTGCAAGAGATTACCACAGTCAATTTATATTCCTCACATGGAATAAGGGACTAAAATGTGAGAGATTATTTATTTATTTTTTTTGTTCCTCCAGTTCCTCACTGATGTTCAAGCCTCTGTCTCTCTGCTGACCCATTTGTTTCTCTGGGATTTGAGAGCCCTAAAAGCCCATTCGTTCTTCTAAGGAAGTGAGAGGAGAGTGATAGAAAAGATGCTGTCTTCCACTTGGGGAGTCAGGACAGGCCTTCTTGTAAGCACTATCAGTTCTGCTGGCTGCAGTGCTCTTTGCACCACAGCATCAAAGATCAATTTGATCTTTTTTTTTAAATAAACATCTTTATTAAATTATCACACTGCGGTAGTGTTGTCGCCTCACAATTAGATGTTGCCCGCTCTATTCTCAGTTAGTGTCTTCTGTGTGGTGACATGCGTGAATGGGCCTTCCTTCGTTGATGGTCGTGCATTAGGCCCAGCAAGCCAGCACGTAAAAATCTACTGCCAATCATTAGCGGACCGGAGTTCCGCTGTGGAGACCCCTGACCGGGAAAAGCCAAAAGACACAAACAAACAATTAAATTATCACATATGACTTAGACAATCATAAATTTCTATAAATGAAAACAAACCATATTGACATAATTTTAGTTGCAAATATTATACATCACAAACCATGTTGAAATAATTGTACTTGCGAATATTATACATCACTTATAGTGTATCCAGTCATTGTCAGTCCAGCCCTAATGACTACAGACCAGTCGCTCTGATATCCACTGTTATGAAATGTTTTGAGCAGCTGATTAAAAAGCATCTTTCATAATGCCTACCTCCTGATTTTGACCCTCTGCAGTTTGTGTCCAGAGCTAACCAATCCATGGCTGATGCCATATTAGTAGCACTACACATCTCCCTTGAGCATTTAGAGGGCAAATACAGCTATGTGAGGATGCTGTTCATAGACTTCAGCTCTGGATTTAATATGGTGGTACCAATGCAGCTGATAGAAAAACTGGTGCATTTAGGAAATCAGTAAACCTCTCTATAACTGGATCCTGGACTTCCTGATAGAGGGACCCCACAGAGTGTGTATTCAGGTAAGAACACATCAAAGTGCATCAAGATTAACACCAAGGTTCCACAGGGATGTGTTCTTAGCCCACTGTTATTCCCCATCCTGAACTACGACTGCCATGCTAAGCAGAAGTTCAACCATATCATCAAGTTTGCTGATGACACCACAATCTTGGGGCTCATCACAAACAAAGATGAAAGGACATACAGAGAGGAGATAGCATCTCTGATCAGTTGGTGCAAGGGGAACAACCTTGACCTGAATGTAAGCAAGACCAAAGAGATTATCATTGACTTCAGGAAAAGGAGGACAAACCACCCAGTGCTCAGGATCAATGGTGAGAGTGTGGAGAGGGTTAAGAGTATGAAATTCCTGGGTGTACACATATCAGATGATCTCTCGTGGTCAGGAAACAAAGAAATAAAAGTCAATAAAAGGTCAAGAAAGTGCACCAACACCTCCGCTTTTTAAGAAGGCTGAAAAAAAGCTAACCCTCCTCCTCGTATTGTTTCCACCTTCTATAGAGATACAGTAGAGACCATCCTCACCTGCAGCTTCACAGTGTGGTTTGGATGCTGCACAGTAGAAAAGAAGGTGATACAAAGAGTGGTGAGGTTTGCAGAGAAGGTAACAGGTTCCAGTCTTCCATCGATACAACATCTTTATTCTGCAAGAAGCATCTGAAAAGCCACCAAAATAATACAGAACAACACTCATCCTGTGCATTTACTGTTTAAGCATCTGGAATCAGGCATGAGATATCACAGCATCCGCTGCAGGACTACAAGATTCAGTAACAGTTTCTACCCTACAGTGATTAGAATTCTGAACTCAGGCACTAGTCCCAGAGGTCTGGACACATAAGTGAATTTTTATTTATTTATGCAGTATATACCTACATATATTCCAAGTAAGTGCAGTATTTTATTTATTATATCCATAGTCAATATTTAACTCACCAAGTGCAATATTAGACAAATAACTTGGGCGTTTCAATCTGTAGGGTGTTTTGTATTACTTTAAATATGGTAGTTCATTTAACTCAAGGGAGGGTATTCTTTTCATATACAAGTGTTGGTAAATGTACTCTTTCTTGCATGTATTGAGAGTAGTATTGTATTTGTTATGTTTATTCCTCTATTCATATGAATTGAGTTGATGCACAAAATTTTGTTTAGGCTACATGTGTGTAGTTCTAAATGACAATAAAGTTTGCTTTGACTTTGATTACATGACTTATTCGAGTCCTGCCTTCTTTTAAATCTCGTTCCTCCTCTACATGTATTGTTCCCACAGTTAACATTTTTCCTGTATAATTTGCTCCTACCCTTTTCTAAAGATCCCAATTCCAGTTGTTTTGTCTCTATTACTATATTCACTACTTCTAGTAAAGCTAGTTTGGACTTTGATTTCCGTTTTCTAGTAACTTTTTTTTTTTGTTTTTTGGCAGCCACCATAATTAGACTCAGCAAGGCCCTGATTTTCTTTCATAGCTCAAAAAATAATTTACTTGGTTGCACCAAATTGCTAACCCAGTGTATCTGACAGAGCAGTCTGCAGGGAATATTTAAAGTCTGCCGACTCATTACACTCCCACAAAATATGTTCCCACTTACCACTTTCTTCCCTGTCACACCTCCAACATTTGTTGTCTACCTGATAAAAAATTCTTTGGAGTTTACCTGGGGTATAAAAATACCTATGTAAACACTTTTATTTTATTTATTTCACATTTGTTAACCAGGTTAGTCCAATTGAGTTTGCAAACAAACCCATTTTCAGTGGAGACCCGAGGGGAAAAGCCCCAACAAACACAAGTAAAAATTAAAATGACAATATACAAATATTAAGTAACAATCACAATACAAAATAATTGTAAAAAAGAAAAGGTTATTAGCTATTTGCTTTGCATTGATAGTAAGCAGCCCATTTTCAGTGGAGACTCAAGGGAAAAAGCCCCAGCAAAGATAAACATACATACTATTAAAAACAACACTGCAAGTTTGAAATTAATTATAAAGACAAAAAGAAAAGAAAAAAATTATGAACATTAAGGGTTGCACTGATAGTAGTGGACTAAAATTTACTACATATAGTGTGGAGAAAGGGAGGGAGCTATAGTAGGACTATAGTAGTAGAGCTGAGGGTTTAGGAGGTTAGTTTAAGTGGAAGTTACTAACAGAAGGAAAGTTAGGAGATGCAACAGGTTATACAATGGGAGAGACTAAGACTACGTGTGGTCAAGGCAACGGCGTAATTTCAAGTTTATTAGGTGGGATTTAAGTTCCTTTTTAAAACAGGGAAAGGAAAGGTTGGAAAGGTTGGATCTAATATGGAGAGGGAGTTTGTTCCAATTTAGTGAGACACAGTGTTTGTAAAGTAGTTTGCCAGTATTCCTTTTGGGTTTATAAACTGAGCAAAGATGCTGATCAGCACTCTGGAGAGGCCGTGGGGGGGGGGGGGGTAGAGAGTAACATGGGAGGTGAGAGCAGGGCAGGCAGAGGGGTTGTTGAGTATGGAAAAGGTAGTGTGGAGTTGCGATTGTAGGAGAAGGTGTGGCATTTCCAGCCACTGAAGTTTGTTTAGTGAGAGGCAGTGATGTGAAGAGAGTGGTTGGTTTAGATTAAATCTGGCAATTTTGTTGTTTGTTAAGTTTCTGCATTGAGGTAGTTCGGATATTGGTAAGGATGGGGGAAGCATATAGAAGACTGAGTAAGAGAAATGCCTGCACAAGAGTGCATTTAGTGGCAGTAGTGAGGAATTTTTTGTTCCTATAAAGTAGTCCCAAGTTTTTGGTGGTTTTTTTTGATGGCCTATTGTATTTGCAAGTCAAATTTTAGTTGGTCATCAATTATTACCCTAAGGAGTTTGGTGTGTGAGGCAGGGGAGATGGTGGTGCCATCTAGGGAGAAAAGATAAAAGTTTGATTTAAGGTGAGAGAGTATCTGAGGTAGGAAGAGAAGGAGAAGAGTTTTCTTAGGGTTTAGGATTAGTTGATTGTTTCTGAGCCATTTTTCAACAGAGATAAATGAATTCTGTGTTACTATGTGTAGTTCAGAGACAGTATTGGTGATAGATAAGAGAGTAGAGTCATCTGCATATTGTGTTACAGATAAGAGACTGCAGGATGAATGTAGGTTGTTGGTAAAAATGTTGAAAAGGAGCGATCCAAGTATGGAGCCTTGGGTTACTCCTGTTTGAACAGCAAGGAAGGGTGAAAAAGACTGCTGCAATCTAACAGCTTGTTTTCTGTCAGTAAGGTAGGATCGGAACCGGCCAAGAGTAGAAGGAGAGAGGTTTAGGTCTGAAAGTTTAAGAAGGATGGGATGAGACACAGTGTTGAAGGTTTTAGAGAGATCAAGGAATAGACAGGAGATGAGGAGGTTGTTGTCCTTAGCTTCTGCAACCTTTTGAGTAAAGGGTAGTAAGGCAGTCGAGGTACTGTGTTTAGGGCGGAAACCATGTTGCAAGGGGGTGAGGAGATTTTCGTGAATGAGATAGAACAGTAGTTGAGTATGTATACATTTTTCAAGGATCTTTGAGAGCGTTGAGAGAATAGAGGTTGGTCTGTAGTTAGAGGGTTCAACAGAGTTGCCACCTTTATGCAGAGGAGTGGTATAGAAGGTTTTCCATATTTCTAGTGTGGTATATTCCTGAATGGAGTGGTTGATTAAGATAGATAAAGCCTTCTAGACTTTGTTGCATATTTTTGGAGACATACACATACCCCAATTGTTTCTTTGTGAATTTTGTGAATTGCTTATCCAGTCTGTCTTCCCAATTCTTTCTAACCTCCTCTGATTGATTTTTATAGTTATCATGCAATATTTTGTATGCTGTACTAATTATTCATGTTTTAACAGTAGCTTCTGTTATATATTCTA
Organism: Protopterus annectens; assembly: GCF_019279795.1. NCBI lineage: Eukaryota > Metazoa > Chordata > Ceratodontiformes > Protopteridae > Protopterus > Protopterus annectens. The sequence continues at coordinate 594,773,962 of NC_056739.1, forward strand.
CTAAAATCTCTACCAGTGTTGGCCTTTCACTTAAGATCCTCCTACTGATTTATCTTTGCCTATACTCTGATATCAATCCTTGATAGGGAAGGTAATCTCTGTCCTACAGCCCAAGTAAATTCATGGCCTCTTCCCATTCTGTTACCTTTCCCTCTCTAATTATTTGCTTAGCAGTACCTTGGTTCTTTTACTAGTTTTCTCCAATAATTTCCAGCCCCTCTTGCCTATTGTCTGTATTCCTAATTGCAGTTTGTAATTGCAATTTTCTGTATGGTTATTGTTATTCTCCTTAAGGACCTGCATCCAAAATCACACACAGTCTCTCCTTGTTTCTTGAGCTTCCCCTATTTCTTCATTATCCCTTGCCACTTTTAATTATAATTTTCTGCTTATGCTATGTATAGGAGCCTTAACTGTGTAGCTCTGAAATACCCCGTCAATTCATGTAATTTCATACCGCTTTGCTCAGTTGGAAGAATCAGCTTATCCCACTTGACTTTGCCGTCTTCCCTGTTAGATAAATCTTTCAGCTCTTTACTTACTATCCACAACTTCTCCTCTAGCTGATATATATATATATATATATATATATATATATATATATATGTGTGTGTGTGTGTGTGTGTATATATATATATATATATATATATATATATATATATATATATATATATATATATATATATATATATATATATATGCCTGACCTGTGTATAAAACTAAAGAGACTAAAAACATTTTTACTTCTTATATCTTGCTGTCCATTTCTAAATAACAGAGCTTCCAGTTTCACAGTTTTTGTATTATCTTTTTTAGTCTTTTCCCATATATCCTTAACTGCCACACACCAGAACCCTTTAAATCCATACTCCTAGTGCTTCCTTTTTATCATTTCCCCAAAAAAATGCATATTGCTGAACCAATCTGTATGTAGGTAAATCATTTACAGCTATTGCCTTTGTTTTAGCTTTGTTAATTTTGTATCCCAAAAAGATATGATACTGTTTCAAAATGTTCCACAACACTGAAATGTCCTTTTCTGGTCTTATCATGTGTAAAATAATATCACCTGCAAAAAGAGCCAACTTTTCTCGACTACCATGCCAATTATATCCTTGAATTTTTGAGTGCCTTATTTTTCCCCCAATTGTTCTAAATATAGTGCAGATAACAAAGGGGAAAGAGGATACCCACCCCTGCCTGGTTCCTCTGCTCAAACAGAAATTGTCAGAGAGGAACCCACCCACTTTAATTTTCACCTCTGATTCCTCATATATCCTCCTAATCAACCTTAAAATTTTATCAGGGAATGCAAATACTTCATTACCTTGCTCATAAAGTCCCAGCTTAATCTGTTAAAAGCTTTTTCCACATCACGACCCACCAACAACAGTGGTATTTTCTTACATTCAGCTCCCCTCCAGTTCATTAATGTTCTGCTAATGTTGTCAAATGTTTGCATCCCCTCCACAAAACAACATTGATCCATGCCTGTCAGTTTTGGCATCACCTTTGCCATTCTTTTACCATTATAGACATAAACACTTCATAATCACAGTTTAGAATTGAAATGGGTTTATATGAAGCTGGGTCTGATGGGTCTTTACTGTCTTTAGGCATTATAGCCACCACAGCTTCTTCCCCTCCTTTTAACATACTGTTAAGCAAAACCTTCCAGGTCTTTATCAATTTCTTCCATACTAGCTTCCAAACTTCCACAGGAATACCACCTATTCCTGGGGACTTTCTTGCTGATTGATTATACATCACCTTATCTCATCTCCGCCTTTCCCATCCATTAATAATTGAATCTTATCTGCCTCTAACCTTGGCATATTTAATTTTTCCATAAACATTTCCATTTATACCTATTCTTGATCTCCATATTTCTCTCTCTATACAGACTTTCATAAAATTTACGAAATATTTCTAATACCTTTACAGAAACTCGTTATATTTCTTGTTCTTCATCTCGCTCACTGGCTACAAACGCTAATTGTATAGAGCGATAGCATTATGGAGCCTTTATTTAGCCATTGGGAGCTTTTTTTCTTACTTTCATTTATTTTGGTTGTATTATTACTAAGTGTATTATTTGTCTTTCGGCCACGATTGCATACCGGCTGCAGACGCTGAATTCATAGAGCGCTCTGCTAGTGGAGCTTTTCGTTCAGCCGTTAGGAGCTTATTACCTTACTTCATTTGATTTCTAGTGTGTTACCTAACAGCTATATCTCGTTGTTGTATTTGTTGTGTTTGTTTAATTTTAACGACAACAGTCTACACTCCACTGTTCCTATTACCTAGCATTTAAACAAAGTTTATGATAGTGCAATATGCACAGCTGATACTTAAACAGTGATAACTTTTATTTACAAGTCTAACTCTTTAAACTGAGCTGATGCTAGATGTAATTTCAACATTACTGTAACCTAATAGAATGCATTGATTACTGCTCAGCTACCTAGGGTTTGCTCGCTGTCCCTGTAAATTGCTCTGTGGGGCGTTTTATTTTTCCCAACTCCTGTTTTATATGTTGATAGACTCCTAACCTAAGTCCTCTTTGCTGCTTTATCTAAATTCATTATTTAGTAGACCTGTGCAACCTTTTAAAGTGACATTTGGATGTTAACTGTGTGAAAACCTGTGTTTGAGATGCATTTGAACTTGGTAGAGTTTTTTTTTTTTTTTTTTTTGCCTTATGCTCACTATTGCTACATTATCCTATTCATTAATTGCTAACCTGTGTTATAACTAGTTAAAGTCTATGTAGTTATACCTGGAATCTTATAGAGTTTATCATATTTGATACAATCTAACATTCTTTCATCTCTGCTTTCTACTTAGAAAATATCTAGTACTGTTATTACTGTATGCTTGTGCACACTTGACTGTTGTCTGCCTGCTACATAACATTTCACTCAATCACATAATTTGTTTTTATCTCTCTCTCCTGTGCATTTTCCAGCTTGTGATCCAGCCCATGCTGCTTTACCCTACTGAATTGCTCCCTACTGGAAGGCCACACTAAAGAAACCTCAACCAAGGACATTCTTAAAACAATTTTGACTCCCTTCTTCTCCCAGCAAGGAACTTGTCTTGGAAGTATGTGTTATTCCCAACCTTGTAAAACTTTCAAGTAGTAGATACCTACTAGTAGGTCACAGTGTGCCTCCCTGCCAGGTTAGCCTGCAGCCAAACCTCCCCTTATCCACCCCTTTTGGTGTCTTTTGACCAACCCTCCCTATCTATTTCTACACTATTACTGTCTCACAATAAGCTGCCTCCCCCTTACTGAATATTAAGAGTGTGTTGCTTCTAACTAACTGCCCACTAGGTGGTGCTCCTCTACCTCCCTACTGTCCCTGTTTCTCCTGCCACTCTCCTCCTCATCTCACCTACCTAGTTCCACTGCTCCCCTTCTGCTGCCCTCTCCCCTACTATCTCTCACTGGACTACCTTTCCACAGTTTGTCTTCCACTCAGCAAACACCCATCTCAATCCCTTCTCACAACCTACTATCTTCTCCTACTCTCATTCTTCCATCTCCATACCCACAACTCTACTTCTCTGACACTCTCTTAACCTACCACACATCTCAGCAAACTTACCTTCTGCTCTTTCTCTCTCTCTACTGATTGATTTTCACCACTTCTTCTCCTTCTCTGGGCTCATTGATTTTCACCACTTCTTCTCCTTCTCTGGGCTCATTGATTTTCACCACTTCTTCTCCTTCTCTGGGCTCATTGATTTTCACCACTTCTTCTCCTTCTCTGGGCTCTTCCCGCTCCGTTCGCCCTACGGGCTCACTCTGCTCCCGTACCCTACCCCCAATTCCCACCCACCCCCAGTGACCCTAGACTTATACCCGCCTAGCCACTCCCCCAATATTCTCACCTCCAATCACATTTCCAGCTTCATTCCTACCTACTAACTCTCTATTACTTATTACAGCCACACCCATCCCCTACCATCCCACTTTCAATTAAGTTCCAACCCAGTTAAGCGCAACAAACTTAATATGCCTTTCACTCTTAAACTACCTTTCTCACTGCTACTACTTAACATCCTTCTTTTCTACTACACCCTCACTTCCTATGAGTATCTCACTCTCAACAAATCTCCTAAGTTATCTAAACACACTACCACTGTCCTACCTAAATCTGAACAAACCTTTACTAACCTCCTGTCTACCTGTCCTTTCCTTACCCCTCACTATCACAGAATACTTCATAACAGGTATCTCACAACAAAAAAGTACTACCTAATTATACCCCTTAAAAACTCTAAAGCATGTCCACTCCCACTAACACTCCTACTGTTACACGGGGACATTCATCCCAACCCTGGGCCTGATAATCCCATCAACCACTCCCTCACTAACCAAACTACCAACCACTTTAGTACTCCTTTCTCTCCTAACTCACTTACAATAGCACACCTAAACATTCGAAGCATTAACAACAAAATCACACAACTGCATGCTTTAATTGACCTCTCGCATTTGATATCCTCTGTCTTACTGAAACCTGGCTTAAACCAGGGACCAAAGACAATGAAATTACCCACCTGGATATAACATTTTAAGGCAGGATCGCCTAAACAAAAGGGTGGAGGAGTTGCCTTACTCTATAAATCTGAACTACAGGTGTCCTCAATCGACTCCCTGCCTCCCTTACCTGCAAATGCTGAAATACTCTTCAGCAAATTCCAAATAAATAAAAGCAAAGCCATCTATATAATATGTTCCTATATCCCCCCTGGCAACAACTTAAATACACTTGAAAACATTGTTAGCTGGCTCTCCGGAAACTTTCCTCAGGAAACCATAATACTAGGAGACTTTAATATTGATTGGAACTCCTGCATAACACCAAAACCCATCTCTCACCTTAACCTCTTCAATTTTCAACAAACCATAAACTCCCCAACTAGAATTAACAAAACGACCAATAAACAAGCCATCCTGGACTGGATATTAGTCAACAATAATCACCTCTTATATAAAACAGGAACACTCCCAGACAAAATCAGCGACCATCTCCTCACCTACATCACTAAACAAAAAAATAACAATTTCAAACAGGCTAGCTATCGTACTATACGTAGCAAAAAAAACTTTAACCTTCCTTCTTTCCGAAATGAACTCAAAGAATACAACTGGTCAGCTCTAAAATACCTCCCCCTAGATGAAGCTGTTACCCTATTCAACAACACATTTCTCAATATCCTTGACCATCACGCCCCCTCTCGCTTAATCAGAATAGGATCCAAAGCAGCCCCTTGGCTTTCTAAAGAAACCAAGCAAACCATGCTATTAAGGAACAAACTATGGTCAAAATGGAGAACAACAAAAAACCAAACTGACCATCAAAACTTCAAACAACTTAGAAACAGCACAAAAAAACTCACCTATCTTGATAAAAAAAATTATTACCTTCAATGTCAGCAAAACCAAAATCTTAGTCCTAAGAAATTCTGGTCAGGAATCAACAAATTGCTCCATCCAGGGAATACCAAAACACCTACTCCAACTAACCTAGCTCAAACCCCTCCCAACATAATTGCCAATACATTCAACAACTTTTTCTCTGAAACAGTCACCTCACTAGCAAACACCATGGCTCCCCCCACTTCCCCTCAAAAGACTTCTCCTCAAATAGATACCCCCACACTAAAATTTAAGACAGTCTCCACTACCTACATACGTAAATTACTCTCAAAGCTGAAACCATGCACTCCATCAGCCGACCAACTACCAGCCGAATATCTACAACTAGCAGCAGCAGAACTAGCATACCCAGTCTCCATCTTAATTAATAGAACAATAACCAAATCGACTATTCCTTCCCTCTGGAAGGTCTCCCACATCATTCCTCTGCATAAAGGAGGAAACACTAACGAGCTTACGGATTTCCGTCCCATAGCCCTTCTATCACCTCTATCTAAAATTATGGAACGTTGTATACACCAACAACTTTTAAATCATCTCTTACGTAATAGCCTACTAGCAGACTCCCAACACGGCTTTAGACCTTTCCATAGCACTTCTACTGCTCTTCTCTCCTTCACAGACAATATCAACAAAAATCGCAATAACAACCTTTTCTCCTCTGCTTTATTTCTCGACCTGTCTAAAGCCTTTGATATGGTGAATCATCAACTTCTGCTACACACTTTGAAATCTCTCTCACTTGACTCTATGGCATTGCACTGGTTTGACTCTTACTTGAAGGATAGAAAACAAGCTGTGCTTTGGGCCAGCCATCTATCTTCTCAGCTCCCAGTCACTATCGTGTCCCTCAAGGATCCATCCTAGGTCCCCTTCTTTTCTCCATATTTATCAATAACCTATCTATTTCACTCCCAACATCCACATGTATTCAGTATGCAGGCGATTCAACTCTCATCTGCTCTGCTGGATCTCCATCTGAACTCCATTCTTCTTCCCAAAAAGTCTTTACAGCAGCAGAAAAATGGTTCCAACATATCTGTCTCCTCCTCAATCCCAAAAAAACCAAATTATTACTTTTCTCACCTACCCCTAAGTCTACCCACTTCTCCTTCTCTATTGTTTCTGATAATGGCACTATCATTACACCTGACCTTTCAACTAAACTGCTAGGTTTTACAATAGATAATCAACTGAACTTTGATTCCACATTAACCTAACCATCAAAGCTGTAAATAAAAGATAGGTGCCCTCTATAGACTTAAGCCCTTTCTTACACCGACTAGCAGGGTGTCTCTAGCCCAAACACATCTCATCTCTACATTACTGTATGCCTCCCCATCCTTTATCAACCTTTCAAAATCAAACCTTCACAAACTTGCCACAACCTACCATAACATTGCCAGATTTGCCACAGGTTCCCCATTTCGTACCCATCATTGTGATAATCTCAAAAAACTCAGCTGGCTTGAACTTCAAAATCTAATTCTCCTCCACCAGTTAGTTATCACCTATAAAATTCTCCATTACCCTAATAATACACCAATACTTAATAACCTTGTCACCCCTACAAGAATCTTACTTCCCTCCGCTCAGCAAACAAACTGCTAGTCACTACTCTCAAATCACACAATAAAGCTGGCGACTCCTTGTTTACAAATGCTGTTGGCTCTTACTGGAATAAACTTCCCATAGAACTGACCTCCCTAGGCTCATCAAAACTTTTCAAGAAACAACTAAGGCACCATTTCAAATCCAACTGGCTATGCCCTTGTTCTAATCCTGACTGACTTTAGTGCCCAACTCTCTTTACAACTCCCTCCTCTACTTTCTCTGCTTGTCTCTACTACTTGTATCACTCCTCCTCTGTAGCTCACCTTATATCCACTTAGATATTACTTTTCCTATAACATCTTTTCTCTTTACTCAATACACCTCTGGATCCTGTCATCTACCCTCTCACTTACACTCACACTTTGCTCCCTGCCATGCAATTCTATTTCTTAGAACTGGTGCCCTGGCACAAATGTATTATCTTAGCTGTCAATACTATATAGTATAGACCTTTGTATGTGCTACCTCTTTCTTCCTTTCTTTTCAAAACTTACTACTCCTGCTTCTCCTAATAACATGGGATTAGGAATTTTCTACTCAGTATTTAGTATTTTAAGTATTATACATATTCTGTAAAAATGATGTAATTCAAGAACTGTACAATTCTGTAAATATGTTTCTGTATTGTTAATATCCTACATTCAATTAGTTCATCAATCCTTATAAGTTGTATCATATAGTAATGTTTTTTATGTAATGTACCAGTTATAGTGGAGCTTTTCTCCTCGGGCCTCTGCTGAAAATGGACATGTATCCAGCCAGACTAGCCCGGTCAACAAATGTAAAATAAAATAAATAATAAATAAAATAAAATAAAATTGTTATAGGCTCCCTAAGCTTGGTGACAACCCTTTTTACTTTCTGTTACCTGAACCGTTGCACTAAAATTTTTTGTGCTCTGGCATTATCAAAAAACAGTTCCTAAACAGTAATCTTTATAAACTCATGCATATTATCAAGGTAATCCTTTATTTTCTGTGTAGCACTCTGCAGTTGCTCCTCCTCTTATTCTGTGAGATTCTATTCTGTAGTACTTTAACATTTGTCAGTCCCTCTAAATAAGTCTTGTTGCTTCTTAACTGTGTCTCTCTCATTTATTTCCACTCCATTTTTAAACTACAGTTTAATTTTATCCCACACTCTAGCAATATTTAAGAAGAAATTTCTGTCTAACATAACTCCTCCTGAATTATTACCACTACCTGTTCCTTAAGTTCTTCTCTTTTCAACAGATAGGTGGACAATTTCCAGTATCTCATTTTTATTTTATTACCCTGCATTTTAATTTTAGTTATTATTGGTGCATGATCTGAAATAGTTATTGGATGTATATCAAAACTTTCAGTTAAATGTACATGTTCCTGTGAAATGTAGGTTCTGTCTCACCTAGCCCAGTTTTTGTATCTTTGGGAATAATATGTAAATTCACTCCAAACTCCTCCTAGTGAATTCACATATTCTGTGCCAAATATTTTCATAAATTTCTTCAAAAATCTACCCTCCTTTGTTAAATTTTCCCTTCTAGGCCCCCCAGCCACATCTTCCTTGCTGCAAATCAAACTCCACTCCCCAACTATAAGTAATATTTACTGCTGAAAACTGATAAGTTCTCCCAGAATTTTCTTAAGCTCCATTATAGCAGTTTTAGGTGGAATATAAATATATGTTAGTGTAGTCCTCCTCCCTTGATAATAGCCCCTTAGTACTACACATCTACCATTATTATCTTTTTTCTCCTCCTCTATAACTATTGAAGCTCCACTTGTAATTAATAGAAGTACTCCTCTTTTCCTTTGTCCCACGTATTCTGCTGAATAACTGTCCTGGAAACCTTTCATTATCAAACTCAGGTCTATATCACTTCATCAAAGTGATGCTTCAGTGAACGGAATTTCATTGGAAATGACGTTCATTGAAGTCCGCTCATTTTGGGGTTGCAACCCCCCCCCCACTAATTATGTATACCAGCACCGAGATCACTCTACAGTGGGGAAAGGGGAAGTTTCCTGATCTCACTGTATCGCAATCTCATTATGAATAGTTCGACAAATGGCATGTTCTATGTAAGTGCACTGATGCTGTTTGCTAAACTGATTTTTCATTGAACTGATAGGAACCCATCAGATTCACATGTTGAGTTATTTGCACTCTATATAGTTAATATAGTTCACTTTAGTATATTTGTTGTGTATATATGTGACGCCATTTACATTTAAAGATAATATCGAAAGGCTCATTGTTAAAAAGTTATTATTTCTGCCTTTCATTTGTAACACTTTTTTTGTTAGATATCTAGTTCCAGCTTTTGTTTTACATGCACGCGCTAATGTTTGGCAAGTTGACCTTTTATACAGTTGTTTCTTGTCATATCCATTTGAACGTATATGTCAAATCTTACAAAACTTTTTTTTATTTAAAACTCTCAAAAAAATACACCCCAAAAATCGATTAACTGAATATTAACACACAAAATTATGTACATCTTCAAACATTGAAGTTTTACCTTCCTAATAGGAACAATTGTCCCAGAGTGACAGCCACACTCAAAGACTTGGGTTAACCTAAAAGGAAGGATGTCCACACTAAGCTGCTGTGCTTCTACTAAGTGCTGTCTGGTTTTGGCCTATCTTTATTACTCTCCAAGAATGAAAAAGCATCTGAATGCTTTCAGAAAACATCATCTCCTAGCCATTGAAAGAAAGCTATTAAAAGAAAGAAGTATTCTGGTTCTGTTGCTCTTTATCAGATTGTCATTCCATGGAGACATGAGAACCAGATACAGGACTGCTTCAATAAGTGTTTACTTATTTATTTGCTAGAGGAGAGCTTTATTGTATTCAATGTTCTTTTTTATTTGTTTTCTCTTAAAACGTGTTACCAGATAAAACCAAGAGTCTCTATCCATTCATTCCCTCGTGCAAAAACGTGAAAAAGAAAATAATTTTTTCTTGTATCATGCTATTTTGAACAGACTTTTTTTTACATTGCCTGTATTCCACTGAACAAGGACAAAGAGAAAAGGAGGAAAAAAAACAGGGACACCTTTTTTAATTTAGTATCCCCATTACACTTGAAAATAACTTATTTTTACATTATAGCATGCAGATATCATGCACTGTACAAATATTATTATTAAGAATTAAAGTTTGTTCTACTTACAGTTAACCCCTTCCTTCTTCATTTAAACTCCA